>NC_083426.1:52887352-53189624 GCF_020745735.1 Hemiscyllium ocellatum
GTTGGTCTAGGGTTGATGTTGGGTTGGGGTTGATGTTGGGCTGGGGTTTGATGTTGGACTGGGGTTGACCTTGGTCTGCGGTTGATTTTCGGTTATGGTTGTTTTTGGGCTGTGGTTGATGCTGGGCACGGAATGATGTTGGGTTGTGGTTGATGTTCGGCTGGGCTGGGGTTGAGGTTGGACAGGTGTTCATGTCGTGCTGGGGATAATGTTCGGCTGGGTATGAAGTTGTACTGGGGTTGATGTTGGACTTGGGTTGATGTTGGGCTGGGGTTGATGTTGGACTGGGGTTGATGTTGGGTTGTGGTTGATGTTGGGCTGTGATTGACGTTGGGCTGGTGTTGATGTTGGATTGGGGTAGATGCTGGCCTGGGGTTGATGTAGGGTTGCGGTTGATATTGTGTTGGTGTTGATGTTGGGCTAGGGTTGATGCTGGGCTGGTGTTGATGTTGGTCTGAGGTTGATGTTGGGTTGGTGTTGATGTTGTTTTGGGGCTGATGTTGGTCTGAGGTTGATGTTGGGTTGGGGTTCATTTTGGGCTGGGTTTGATGTTGTGCTGGGGTTGATTTTGTGATGGGGTTGATGTTGTGTTGTTGTTGATGTTGAGCTGGGGTTGTTGTTGGGCTGCGGTTGATGTTCGGCTGGTGTTGGTGTTTGGATGGGGTTGATGTTGGCCTGGGGTTGATGTAGCTTTGGGGTTGATGTTTGGCTGGGGTTGATGTTGGTCTGGGGTTGATGTTGGGTTGGGGTTGATGTTGGGCTGTGATTGATGTTGGATTGGGGTTGTTGTTCGTTTTGGGTTGATTTTGGGCTGGGGTTGTTGTTGGGTTGGGGTTGATGGTGTCCTGGGGTTTTTTTGGTTTGGGGTTGATATTGGGCCGGGATTGATGTAGACCTGGGGTTTGATGGAGGCCTGTGGTTGATGTTGCTTTGGGGTTGATATTTGGCTGGGGTTGATGTTGGGTTGTGGTTGATGTTGGGTTAGGCTTGATGTTGGGCTAGGGTTGATGCTGGGCTGGTGTTGATGTTGGTTTGGGGTTGATGTTGGGTTGGTGTTGATGTTGGGCTGGGGTTGATGTTGGGTTGCGGTTGATGTTGGGTTAGGCTTGATGTTGGGCTAGGGTTGATGCTGGGCTGGTGTTGATGTTGGTCTGGGGTTGATGTTGATGTTGTTTTGGGGCTGATGTTGGTCTGAGGTTGATGTTGAGTTGGGGTTGATGTTGAGTTGTTGTTGATATTGGACTGTGGATGATGTTGGGTTGGGGTTGATGTTGGGCTGGGGTTCTCTTTGGGCTGGGTTTGATGTTGTGCTGGGGTTGATTTTGGGCTGGGGTTGATGTTGGGTTGTTGTAGATGTTGAGCTGGGGTTGATGTTGGGCTGCGGTTGATGTTCGGCATTTGTTGGTGTTTGGATGGGGTTGATGTTGGGCTGGGGTTGGTGTTGGTTTGGGGATGATGTTGGGCTTGGTTTGATGTTGGGCTGCGGTTGAAGTTGGGCTGGGGTTGACGTTGGACTGGTGTAGATGTTGGGACATGGTTGTTGGTGGACTGGGGTTGATGTTGGGCTGTGGTTGATGCTGGGCTCGGGTTGATGTTGGGCTGAGGTTGATGTTGGGCTCGGGCTTATGTTGGGTTGTGGTTGATGTTCGGCTGGGCTGATGTTGAGGTTTGACTGGTGTTCAGGTTGGGCTGGGGATGATGTTCAGCTGGGTATGATGTTGGACTGGGGTTGATTTTGGGCTGGGGTTGATGTTGGGCTGGGGTTGATGTTGGATTGGGGTTGTCGTTGGTTTGGGGTTGATTTTGGGCTGGGGTTGATGTTGGGTTGGGGTTGATGGTGTACAGGGGTTTTTTTTGGTTTGGGGTGATATTGGGCTAGGGTTGATGTTGGGCTGGGGTTGATGTTGGGTTGTGGTTGATGTTGGGTTAAGCTTGATGTTGGACAGGGGTTGATGTTGGATTGGGGTTGATGTTGGACAGGGGTTGGTGTTGGGTTGGGGTTAATTTTGGGCCGCGGTTGATGTTGGGTTGGGGTTGATGTTGGGCTGGGGTTGAGGTTAGGCTGGGGTTAATGTTGGGCTGGGGTTGATGTTGTTTTGGGGTTGATCTTGGGCTGGAGTTGATGTTAGGCTGGGTTTTTTTTTGGACTGGGGTTTATGTTGGACTGGTGTTGATGTTGGGCTGAAGTTGATGTTGGACCGGGGTTGATGTTGGGTTGGGGTTAATGTTTGGCTGGGTGTGATGTTGGGTTGGGGTTGATGTTGGGCTGGGGTTGATGTTCGGCTGGGGTAAATGTTGGGCTGGGTGTGATGTTGGGTTGGGGTTGGTGTTGGGCTGGGGTTGGTGTTGGACAGGAGTTGATGTTGGTTTGGGGTTGACGTTGGGCTGGTGTTGATGCTGGGCTGCGATTGATGTTGGGCTTGAGTTGATGTTGGGCTGGTGTTGATGTGCTGGGGTTGATGTTGGTTTGGGGTTGATGTTGGGCTGGGGTTGATGATGGGCTGGGATTGATGATGGGCTGGGATTGATGTTGGGCTTGAGTTGATGTTGGGCTGGTGCTGATGTTGGGCTGGGGTTGATGTTGGGTTGGGTTTGATGTTGGGCTGGGATGGATGTTGGACTGGTGTTGCTGTTGCGTTGGGGTTGATGTTTTGCTGGGATTGATGTTGGGATGCGGTTGATGATTGTCAGGGGGTTGATATTGGGCTGGGGCTGATCTTGGGTTAGGGTTGATGTTGGTCTAGGGTTGATGTTGGGTTGGGGTTGATGTTGGGCTGGGGTTGACCTTGGTCTGCGGTTGATTTTCGGTTATGGTTGTTTTTGGGCTGTGGTTGATGCTGGGCACGGAATGATGTTGGGTTGTGGTTGATGTTCGGCTGGGCTGGGGTTGAGGTTGGACAGGTGTTCATGTCGTGCTAGGGATAATGTTCGGCTGGGTATGAAGTTGTACTGGGGTTGATGTTGGACTTGGGTTGATGTTGGGCTGGGGTTGATGTTGGACTGGGGTTGATGTTGGGTTGTGGTTGATGTTGGGCTGTGATTGACGTTGGGCTGGTGTTGATGTTGGATTGGGGTTGTCGTTGGTTTGGGATTGATTTTGGGCTGGGGTTGATGTTGGGTTGGGGTTGATGGTGTACAGGTTTTTTTTTGGTTTGGGGTGATATTGGGCCGGGATTGATGTTGGGCTAGGGTTGATGTTGGCCTGTGGTTTGATGTATGCCTGTGGTTGATGTTGCTTTGGGGTTGATGTTTGGCTGGGGTTGATGTTGGGCTGGGGTTGATGTTGGGTTGTGGTTGATGTTGGGTTAGGCTTGATGTTGGACAGGGGTTGATGTTGGATTGGGGTTGATGTTGGACAGGGGTTGGTGTTGGGTTGGTGTTAATTTTGGGCCGCGGTTGATGTTGGGTTGGGGTTGATGTTGGGCTGGGGTTGAGGTTAGGCTGGGGTTAATGTTGGGCTGGGGTTGATGTTGTTTTGGGGTTGATCTTGGGCTGGAGTTGATGTTAGGCTGGGTTTTTTTTTGGACTGGGGTTTATGTTGGACTGGTGTTGATGTTGGGCTGAAGTTGATGTTGGACAGGGGTTGATGTTGGGTTGGGGTTAATGTTTGGCTGGGTGTGATGTTGGGTTGGGGTTGATGTTGGGCTGGGGTTGATGTTCGGCTGGGGTAAATGTTGGGCTGGGTTTGATGTTGGTTTGGGGTTGACGTTGGGCTGGTGTTGATGCTGGGCTGCGATTGATGTTGGGCTTGAGTTGATGTTGGGCTGGTGTTGATGTGCTGGGGTTGATGTTGGGCTGGGGTTGATGATGGGCTGGGATTGATGATGGGCTGGGATTGATGTTGGGCTTGAGTTGATGTTGGGCTGGCGCTGATGTTGGGCTGGGGTTGACGTTGGGTTGGGTTTGATGTTGGGCTGGGATGGATGTTGGACTGGTGTTGCTGTTGAGTTTAGGTTGATGTTTTGCTGGGATTGATGTTGGGATGCGGTTGATATTGGGCTGGGGCTGATCTTGGGTTAGGGTTGATATTGGTCTAGGGTTGATGTTGGGTTGGGGTTGATGTTGGGCTGGGGTTTGATGTTGGACTGGGGTTGACCTTGGTCTGCGGTTGATTTTCGGTTATGGTTGTTTTTGGGCTGTGGTTGATGCTGGGCACGGAATGATGTTGGGTTGTGGTTGATGTTCGGTTGGGCTGGGGTTGAGGTTGGACAGGTGTTCATGTCGTGCTGGGGATAATGTTCGGCTGGGTATGAAGTTGTACTGGGGTTGATGTTGGACTTGGGTTGATGTTGGGCTGGGGTTGATGTTGGACTGGGGTTGATGTTGGGTTGTGGTTGATGTTGGGCTGTGATTGACGTTGGGCTGGTGTTGATGTTGGATTGGGGTAGATGCTGGCCTGGGGTTGATGTTGGGTTGCGGTTGATATTGTGTTGGTGTTGATGTTGGGCTAGGGTTGATGTTGGGTTGGTGTTGATGTTGTTTTGGGGCTGATGTTGGTCTGAGGTTGATGTTGGGTTGGGGTTGATGTTGAGTTGTTGTTGATATTGGACTGTGGTTGATGTTGGGTTGGGGTTCATTTTGGGCTGGGTTTGATGTTGTGCTGGGGTTGATTTTGTGATGGGGTTGATGTTGTGTTGTTGTTGATGTTGAGCTGGGGTTGATGTTGGGCTGCGGTTGATGTTCGGCTGGTGTTGGTGTTTGGATGGGGTTGATGTTGGCCTGGGGTTGATGTAGCTTTGGGGTTGATGTTTGGCTGGGGTTGATGTTGGTCTGGGGTTGATGTTGGGTTGTGGTTGATATTCGGTTGGTGTTAATGTTGGGCTTGGGTTGATGTTGGTTTGCGGTTGATGTTGCGTTAGGCTTGATGTTGGGCTTGTGTTGATGTTGCGCTGCGGTTGATGTTGGTCTGAGTTTGATATTGGGCAGGGGCTGATGTTGGGCTGCAGTTGATGTTGGTCTGGTGTTGATGTTGGTTTGGGGTTGAAGTTGGGCTGGGGTTGATGTTGGGCTGTGATTGATGTTGGGTTCGGGTTGAAGTTGGGCTGGGTTTGATGTTGGGCTGGGGTTGATGTTGTGTTGGGGTTGATGTTGGGCTGGGGTTTGATGTTGGACTGGGTTTGATATTGGTCTGCCGTTGATTTTCGGTTGTGGTTGAAGCTGGGCTGTGTTTGATGCTGGGCTGGGGTTGATGTTGTGTTGGGGTTGATTTTGGGCTGGGGTTGACGTTGGGTTGGAGTTGATAGTGTACAGGGTTTTTTTTTGTTTTGGGGTTGATATTGGGCCGGGATTGATGATGTGCTTGGGTTGATGTTGGCCTGTGGTTTGATGTAGGCCTGTGGTTGATGTTGCTTTGCGTTTGATGTTTGGCTGGGGTTGATGTTTGGCTGGGGTTGATGTTGGGTTGTGGTTGATGCTAGGTTGGTGTTGATGTTGGGCTGGGGTTGATGTTGGATTGCGGTTGATGTTGGGTTAGGCTTGATGTTGGGCTAGGGTTGATGTTGGTCTGGTGTTGATGTTGTTTTGGGGCTGATGTTGGTCTGGGTTTGATGTTGGGCTGGGGTTGATATTGGGTTGTGGTTGATGTTGGGTTAGGCTTGATGTTGGGCTAGAGTTGATGCTGGGCTGGTGTTGGTGTTGGTCTGGGGTTGATGTTGGTTTGGTGTTGATGTTGAGTTGTTGTTGTTATTGGACTGTGGTTGATGTTGGGTTGGGGTTGATGTTGGGCTGGGGTTCATTTTGGGCTGAGTTTGATGTTGTGCTGGGGTTGATTTTGGGCTGTGGTTAATGTTCTGTTGTTGTTGATGTTGAGCAGGGGTTGATGTTGGACTGCGGTTGAAGTTGGGCTGGTGTTGGTGTTTGGATGGGGTTGATGTTGGGCTCGGTTTGATGTTGAGCTGGGATTGATGTTGGGCTAGGGTTGATGTTGGGTTGGGGTTGAAGATGGGTTGTGGTTGATGTTGGGTTGGGTTTGAAGTTGTATTGGGGTTGATCTTGGGCTGGAGTTGATGTTGTTCCTGGGTTTTTTTTTGGACTGGGGTTTATGTTGGACTGGTGTTGATGTTGGGCTGAAGTCGATATTGGACAGGGGTTGATGTTTGGTTGGGGTTAATGTTGGGCTGGGGTTGATTTTGGACTTGGGTTGATGTTGGGCTGGGTTGATGTTGGACTGATGTTGATGTTGGGTTGTGGTTGATGTTGGGCTATGATTGATGTTGGGCTGGTGTTGATGTTTAATTGGGGTTGTTGTTGGTTTGGGGTTGATTTTGGGCTGGGGTTGATGTTGGGTTGGAGTTGATGGTGTACAGGGTTTTTTTTTGTTTTGGGGTTGATATTGGGCCGGGATTGATGATGGGCTGGGGTTGATGTTGGCCTGTGGTTTGATGTAGGCCTGTGGTTGATGTTGCTTTGCGTTTGATGTTTGGCTGGGGTTGATGTTGGTCTGGGGTTGATGTTGGGTTGTGGTTGATGCTAGGTTGGTGTTGATGTTGGGCTGGGGTTGATGTTGGATTGCGGTTGATGTTGGGTTAGGCTTGATGTTGGGCTAGGGTTGATGTTGGTCTGGTGTTGATGTTGTTTTGGGGCTGATGTTGGTCTGGGTTTGATGTTGGGCTGGGGTTGATATTGGGTTGTGGTTGATGTTGGGTTAGGCTTGATGTTGGGCTAGAGTTGATGCTGGGCTGGTGTTGGTGTTGGTCTGGGGTTGATGTTGGTTTGGTGTTGATGTTGAGTTGTTGTTGTTATTGGACTGTGGTTGATGTTGGGTTGGGGTTGATGTTGGGCTGGGGTTCATTTTGGGCTGAGTTTGATGTTGTGCTGGGGTTGATTTTGGGCTGTGGTTAATGTTCTGTTGTTGTTGATGTTGAGCAGGGGTTGATGTTGGACTGTGGTTGAAGTTGGGCTGGTGTTGGTGTTTGGATGGGGTTGATGTTGGGCTCGGTTTGATGTTGAGCTGGGATTGATGTTGGGCTAGGGTTGATGTTGGGTTGGGGTTGAAGATGGGTTGTGGTTGATGATGGGTTGGGTTTGATGTTGTATTGGGGTTGATCTTGGGCTGGAGTTGATGTTGTTCCTGGGTTTTTTTTTTGGACTGGGGTTTATGTTGGACTGGTGTTGATGTTGGGCTGAAGTCGATATTGGACAGGGGTTGATGTTTGGTTGGGGTTAATGTTGGGCTGGGGTTGATTTTGGACTTGGGTTGATGTTGGGCTGGGTTGATGTTGGACTGATGTTGATGTTGGGTTGTGGTTGATGTTGGGCTATGATTGATGTTGGGCTGGTGTTGATGTTTAATTGGGGTTGTTGTTGGTTTGGGGTTGATTTTGGGCTGGGGTTGATGTTGGGTTGGAGTTGATGGTGTACAGGGTTTTTTTTTTGTTTTGGGGTTGATATTGGGCCGGGATTGATGATGGGCTGGGGTTGATGTTGGCCTGTGGTTTGATGTAGGCCTGTGGTTGATGTTGCTTTGCGTTTGATGTTTGGCTGGGGTTGATGTTGGTCTGGGGTTGATGTTGGGTTGTGGTTGATGCTAGGTTGGTGTTGATGTTGGGCTGGGGTTGATGTTGGATTGCGGTTGATGTTGGGTTAGGCTTGATGTTGGGCTAGGGTTGATGTTGGTCTGGTGTTGATGTTGGTCTGGTGTTGATGTTGTTTTGGGGCTGATGTTGGTCTGGGTTTGATGTTGGGCTGGGGTTGATATTGGGTTGTGGTTGATGTTGGGTTAGGCTTGATGTTGGGCTAGATGTGATGCTGGGCTGGTGTTGATGTTGGTCTGGGGTTGATGTTGGTTTGGTGTTGATGTTGAGTTGTTGTTGTTATTGGACTGTGGTTGATGTTGGGTTGGGGTTGATGTTGGGCTGGGGTTCATTTTGGGCTGAGTTTGATGTTGTGCTGGGGTTGATTTTGGGCTGGGGTTAATGTTCTGTTGTTGTTGATGTTGAGCTGGGGTTGATGTTGGGCTGCGGTTGAAGTTGGGCTGGTGTTGGTGTTTGGATGGGGTTGATGTTGGGCTCGGTTTGATGTTGAGCTGGGATTGATGTTGGGCTAGGGTTGATGTTGGGTTGGGGTTGAAGATGGGTTGGGGTTGAAGATGGGTTGGGATTGATGTTGGGTTGGGGTTGATGTTGTATTGTGGTTGATGTTGTTTTGGGGTTGATCTTGGGCTGGAGTTGATGTTAGGCTGGGTTTTTTTTTGGACTGGGGTTTATGTTGAACTGGTGTTGATGTTGGGCTGAAGTTGATGTTGGACAGGGGTTGATGTTGGGTTGGGGTAAATGTTGGGCTGGGTTTGATGTTGGGTTGGGGTTGGTGTTGGACTGGGGTTGATGTTGGTTTGGGGTTGACGTTGGGCTGGTGTTGATGCTGGGCTGGGATTGATGTTGGGCTTGAGTTGATGTTGGGCTGGTGCTGATGTTGGGCTGGGGTTGACGTTGGGGTGGGGTTGATGTTGGGCTGCATTTGATGTTGGGCTTGGGTTGATGTTGAGCAGGGTTTGATGTTGGGTTTAGGTTGATGTTGGGCTGGGGTTGATGATGGGTTGGGGTTGATGTTGGGTTAGGCTTGATGTTGGGCTGTGTTTGATGTTGGGCTGGTGTTGATGTTGGGCTGGGGTTGATGTTGGGTTTTGGTTGATGATGGGTTGTGTTTGATGTTGGATTGGGGTTGATGTAGGTTTGTGGTTGATGTCGTATTGGGGTCGATGTTGACCTGGGGTTGTTCTTGGACTGGGGATGATGTTGGTTTGGGTTTGATGTTGGGGGGGTTGATGTTGGTTTGGGATTGATGGGCTGGTGTTGATGTTGGGCTAGTGTTGATGTTGGGTTGGGTTTGAAGATGTGTTGAGGTTGATGTTGGATTGGGGTTGATGTTGGGTTGGGGTTGAGGTTGTATTGGAGTTGTTGTTGAGTTGGGATTGATGTTGGGTTGGGTTTGATGTTGGGTAGGTGTTGGGCTGGGGTTGATGTTGGGCTGGTGTTGAAAATGGGTTGGGGTTGATGTTGGGTTGGGATTGATGTTGTATTGGGGTTGATGCTGGGTTGGGGTGTTGACGTTCTATTGGGATTGATGTTGGGCTGGGGTTGATTTTGGGCTGTGGTTGATGTTGGGCTGGTGTTGATTAGATTAGATTACTTTTAGATTAGATTAGATTACTTACAGTGTGGAAACAGGCCGTTCGGCACAACAAGTCCACACCGACCCGCCAAAGCGCAACCCACCCATACCCCTACATTTACCCCTTACCTAACACTATGGGCAATTTAGCATGGCCAATTCACCTCACCCGCACATCTTTGGACTGTGGGAGGAAACCGGAGCACCCGGAGGAATCCCACGCAGACACGGGGAGAACGTGCAAACTCCACACAGTCAGTCGCCTGAGGAGGGAATTGAACTCAGGTCCCTGGCGCTGTGAGGCAGCAGTGCTAACCACTGTGCCACCGTGCCGCCCTTTTCTAATAAATTTTTTTCTAAAATGTCTGAAAAGTCAGCTTTGAACTTGTGATGTGCAGCTGCTCCCACACTCCCACCCCATGTTAGGGATCAAGGTCCCATTCCCATTTATGATTTTATTTTAGGTTGATGTTGGGCTGGTGCTGATGTTAGGCTGGGTTTGATGTTGGGTTGGGGTTGATAATGGACTTTGGTTGATGTTGGGCTGGGGTTGATGTTGGGTTGGGGTTGATGTTAGGCTGGGGTTGAAGTTAGGCTGGGGTTGATGTTGCGCTGCGGTTGATGTTGGTCTGGGGTTGATATTGGGCTGGGGCTGATGTTGGTTTGGGGTTAACGTTGGACTGTGGTCGTTGTTGGGTTCGGATGGATGTTGGGCTGGGGTTGATGTTGGGCTGTGGTTGATGTTGGGCTGGGGTTGATGTTGTGTTGGGGTTGATGTTGGGCTGGGGTTTGATGTTGGACTGGGTTTGATATTGGTCTGCGGTTGATTTTCGGTTGTGGTTGATGTTGGGCTGTGGTTGATGCTGGGCTCGGGTTGATGTTGGGCTGAGGTTGATGTTGGGCTCGGGATGATGTTGGGTTGTGGTTGACGTTCGGCTGGGCTGGGGTTGAGGTTGGACTGGTGTTCATGTGGGGCTGGGGATGATGTTCAGCTGGGTATGATGTTGGACTGGGGTTGATGTTGGGTTGGTGTTGATTTTGGATTGTGGTTGTTGTTGGTTGGGGGTTGATTTTGGGCTGGGGTTGATGTTGGGTTGGGGTTGATGGTGTACAGGGGTATTTTTGGTTTGGTGTTGATATTGGGCCGGGATTGATGTTGGGCTGGGGTTGATGTTGGTCAGTGGTTTGATGTAGGCCTGTGGTTGATGTTGCTTTGCGTTTGATGTTTGGCTGGGGTTGATGTTGGTCTGGGGTTGATGTTGGGTTGTGGTTGATGTTAGGTTGGTGTTGATGTTGGGCTGGGGTTGATGTTGGGTTGTGGTTGATGTTGGGTTAGGCTTGATGTTGGACAGGGATTGATGTTGGATTGGGGTTGATGTTGGACAGGGGTTGGTGTTGGGTTGGGGTTAAGGTTGGGCTGGGGTTGATGTTGTTTTGGGGTTGATCTTGGGCTGGAGTTGATATTAGGTTGGGTTTTTTTTTGGACTGGGGTTTATGTTGGACTGGTGTTGATGTTGGGCTGAAGTTGATGTTGGACACGAGTTGATGTTGAGTTGGGGGTGATGTTGGGTTGGGGTTGATGTTGGGCTGGGGTTTGATGTTGGACTGGGTTTGATATTGGTCTGCGGTTGATTTTCGGTTGTGGTTGATGTTGGGCTGTGGTTGATGCTGGGCTCGGGTTGATGTTGGGCTGAGGTTGATGTTGGGCTCGGGATGATGTTGGGTTGTGGTTGACGTTCGGCTGGGCTGGGGTTGAGGTTGGACTGGTGTTCATGTGGGGCTGGGGATGATGTTCAGCTGGGTATGATGTTGGACTGGGGTTGTTGTTGGGTTGGTGTTGATTTTGGATTGTGGTTGTTGTTGGTTGAGGGTTGATTTTGGGCTGGGGTTGATGTTGGGTTGGGGTTGATGGTGTACAGGGTGTTTTTTTGGTTTGGTGTTGATATTGGGCCGGGATTGATGTTGGGCTGGGGTTGATGTTGGTCAGTGGTTTGATGTAGGCCTGTGGTTGATGTTGCTTTGCGTTTGATGTTTGGCTGGGGTTGATGTTGGTCTGGGGTTGATGTTGGGTTGTGGTTGATGTTAGGTTGGTGTTGATGTTGGGCTGGGGTTGATGTTGGGTTGTGGTTGATGTTAGGTTGGTGTTGATGTTGGGCTGGGGTTGATGTTGGGTTGTGGTTGATGTTGGGTTAGGCTTGATGTTGGACAGGGATTGATGTTGGATTGGGGTTGATGTTGGACAGGGGTTGGTGTTGGGTTGGGGTTAAGGTTGGGCTGGGGTTGATGTTGTTTTGGGGTTGATCTTGGGCTGGAGTTGATATTAGGCTGGGTTTTTTTTTGGACTGGGGTTTATGTTGGACTGGTGTTGATGTTGGGCTGAAGTTGATGTTGGACACGAGTTGATGTTGAGTTGGGGGTGATGTTGGGTTGGGGTTGATGTTGGGCTGGGGTTGATGTTAGGCTGGGGTAAATGTTGGTCTGGGTTTGATGTTGGGTTGGGTTTGGTGTTTGACTGGAGTTGGTGTTGGACTGGGGTTGATGTTGGTTTGGGGTGGACGTTGGGCTGGTGTTGATGCTGGGCTGCGATTGATGTTGGGCTGGTGTTGATGTTGGATTGGAGTTGTTGCTTTGGGGTTGATTTTGGGCTGGGGTTTTTGTTGGTTTGGGGTAGATATTGGGCTGGGGTTGATGTTGGGCTGGGGTTGATGTTGGCCTGGCGTTTGATGTTGGCCTGGGGTTGATGTTGCTTTGGGGTTGATGTTGGGTTGTGTTTGATATTGTGTTGGTGTTGATGTTGGGCTAGGGTTGATGCTGGGCTGGTGTTGATGTTGGTCTGAGGTTGATGTTGGGTTAGTGTTGATGTTGTTTTGGGGCTGATGTTGGTCTGAGGTTGATGTTGGGTTGGGGTTGATGGTGAGTTGTTGTTGATATTGGACTGTGGTTGATGTTGGGTTGGGGTTCATTTTGGGCTGGGTTTGATGTTGTGCTGGGGTTGATTTTGTGATGGGGTTGATGTTGGGCTGCGGTTGATGTTTGGCTGGTGTTGGTGTTTGGATGGGGTTGATGTTGGCCTGTGGTTGATGTTGCTTTGGGGTTGATGTTTGGCTGGGGTTGATGTTGGTCTGGGGTTGATGTTGGGTTGTGGTTGATATTCGGTTGGTGTTGATGTTGGGCTTGGTTTGATGTTGGGTTGCGGTTGATGTTGCGTTAGGCTTGATGTTGGGCTAGGGTTGATATTGGGCTGGTGTTGATGTTGTGCTGGTGTTGATGGTGGGCTGGGCTTGATGTTGAGCTGGTGTTGATGTTGGTCTCCAGTTGATGTTGGTTTGGGGTTGATATTGGGCTGGAGTGGATGTTGGGCTGCTGCTGATGTGGGCTGTGGTTGATGTTGGGTTGGGGTTCATAGTGGGTTGTTGTTGGGCTGGAGTTGATTGTGGACTGGGGTTGATGTTGAGTTGGGGTTGATGTTTGTCCGGGGTTGATATTGGGCTGGGGCTGATCTGGGGCTGGGGTTGATGTTGGTCTGGGGTTGATGATGGGTTGGGATTGATGTTGTGTTGTGGTTGATGTTGGGTTATGCTCGTTGTTGGGCTAGGGTTGATGTTGGGTTGGGGTTGATGTTGGGCTGCATTTGATGTTGGGCTTGGGTTGATGTTGAGCAGGGTTTGATGTTGGGTTTAGGTTGATGTTGGGTTAGGCTTGATGTTGGGCTGTGTTTGATGTTGGGCTGGGGTTGACGTTGGGCTGGGGTTGATGATGGGTTTTGATTGATGATGGGTTGTGGTTGATGTTGGATTGGGGTTGATGTAGGTTTGTGGTTGATGTTGTATTGGGGTCGATGTTGACCTGGGGTTGTTCTTGGACTGGGGATGATGTTGGTTTGGGTTTGATGTTGGGCTGGTGTTGATGTTGGGCTAGGGTTGATGTTGGGTTGGGGTTTGAAGTTGTGTTGAGGTTGATGTTGGATTTGGGTTGATGTTGGGTTGGGGTTGATGTTGTATTGGAGTTGTTGTTGAGTTGGGATTGATGTTGGGTTGGGGTTGATGGGTTGGGTCTGATGTTGGGTTGGTGTTGACGTTGTATTGGAGGTGTTGTTGGGTTCGGATGGATGTTGGGCTGGGGTTGATGTTGGGCTGTGGTTGATGTTGGGCTGGGGTTGATGTTGTGTTGGGGTTGATGTTGGGCTGGGGTTTGATGTTGGACTGGGTTTGATGTTGGATTGGGGTTGTTGTTGGTATGGGGTTGATTTTGGTCTGGGGTTGATGTTGGGTTGGGATTGATGGTGTACAGGGGTTTGTTTTGGTTCGGGGTTGATATTGGGCCAGGATTGATGTTGGCTGGGGTTGAAGTTGGCCTGTGGTTTGATGTAGGCCTGTGGTTGATGTTGCTTTGGGGTTGATGTTGCGTTGCGGTTGATGTTGGGTTAGGCTTGATGTTGGACAGGGGTTGATGTTGGATTGGGGTTGATGTTGGACAGGGGTTGATATTGGGCTGCGGTTGATGTTTGTCAGGGGGTTGATATTGGGCTGGGGCTGAACTTGGGCTGGGGTTGATTTTGGTCTGGGTTGATGTTGGTTTGGGGTTTGATGTTGGACTGGGGTTGATTTTCAGTTGTGGTTGTTTTTGGGCTGTGGTTGATGCTGGGGACGGAATGATGTTGGGTTGTGGTTGATGTTCGGCTGGGCTGGGTTTGAGGTTGGACTGGTGTTCATGTTGTGCTAGGGATGATGTTCGGCTGGGTATGATGTTGGACTGGGGTTGATGTTGGACTGGGGTTGATGTTGTGCTGGGGTTTGATGGAGGCCTGGGGTTCATGTTGCTTTGGGGTTGATGTTTGCCTGGGGTTGATGTTGGTCTGGGGTTGATGTTGGGTTGTGGTTGATATTGTGTTGGCGTTGATGTTGGGCTTGGGTTGATGTTGGGTTGCGTTAGGCTTGATGTTGGGCTATGGTTGATGCTGGGCTGGTGTTGATGTTGGTCTGAGGTTGATGTTGGGTTGGTGTTGATATTGTTTTGGGGCTGATGTTGGTCTGAGGTTGATGTTGGGTTGGGGTTGATGTTGAGTTGTTGTTGATATTGGACTGTGGTTGATGTTGGGTTGGGGTTGATGGTGGGCTGGGATTCATTTTGGGCTGGGATTGATGTTGTGCTGGGGTTGATTTTGTGATGGGGTTGATGTTGTGTTGTTGTTGATGTTGAGCTGGGGTTGATGTTGGGCTGCGGTTGATGTTCGGCTGGTGTTGGTGTTTGGAGGGGGTTGATGTTTGGCTGGGGTTGATGTTGGTCTGGGGTTGTTGTTGGGTTGTGGTTGATATTCGGTTGGTGTTGATGTTGGGCTTGGTTTGATGTTGGGTTGAGGTTGATGTTGCGTTAGGCTTGATGTTGGGCTAGGGTTGATGTTGGGCTGGTGTTGATGTTGGGCTGGGGTTGATGTTGTGCTGGGGTTGATGTTGGGTTGGTGTTGAAGTTGGGCTGGGTTTGATTTTGGGCTGGTGTTGATGTTGGGCTGGTGTTGATGTTGGGCTGGTGTTGATGTTGGGTTGGTGTTGAATTTGGGCTGGGTTTGATTTTGGGCTGGTGTTGATGTTGTGCTGGTGTTGATGTTGGGTTGGGGTTGATGGTGGGCTGGGGTTCATTTTGGTCTGGGTTTGATGTTGTGCTGGGGTTGATTTTGTGATGGGGTTGATGTTGTGTTGTTGTTGATGTTGAGCTGGGGTTGATGTTGGGCTGCGGTTGATGTTCGGCTGGTGTTGGTGTTTGGATGGGGTTGATGTTGGGCTGGGGTTTGATGTTGGCCTGGGGTTGATGTTGCTTTGGGGTTGATGTTTGGCTGGGGTTGATGTTGGTCTGGGTTTGATGTTGGGTTGTGATTGATATTCGGTTGGTGTTGATGTTGGGCTTGGTATGATGTTGGGTTGCGGTTGATGTTGCGTTAGGCTTGATGTTGGGCTAGGGTTGATATTGGGCTGGTGTTGATGTTGGGCTGGGGTTGATGTTGTGCTGGGGTTGATGTTGTGCTGTGGTTGATGTTGGGTTGGTGTTGAAGTTGGGCTGTGTTTGATTTTGGGCTGTGGTTGATTTTGGGCTGGTGTTGATGTTGGGCTGGTGTTGATGTTGTGCTGGGGTTGATGTTGGGCTCTGGTTGATGTAGGGCTGGGATTGATGTTGGGCAGGAGTGGATGTTGGGCTGGTGCTGATATGGGGCTGTGGTTAATGTTGGGTTGGGGTTGATAATGGACTGGGTTTGATGGGCTGGAGCTGATCTTGTGTTGGGGTTGATGTTCTGTTGGGGTTGATATTGGACTGTGGTTGATGTTGGGTTGGGGTTGATGTTGGGCTGGGGTTGATGTTGCGCTGGGTTTGATGTTGGGCTGGGATTGATGTTGGGCTCGGGTTGATGTTGGGTTGGTGTTGATGTTGTTTTGGGTTTGATGTTGGTCTGGGGTTGATCTTGGGCTGGGGTTGATGTTGTGCTGGTGTTGATGTTGGGTTGGTGTTGAAGTTGGGCTGGGTTTGATTTTGGGCTGTGGTTGATGTTGGGCTACTGTTGATGTTGGGCTGGTGTTGATGTTGTGCTGGGCTTGATGTTGTTTTGGGGTTGATGTCGGGCTGGAGTGGATGTTGGGCTGTTGCTGACGTTGGGCTGGGGTTGATGTTGGGTTGGGGTTGATAATGGACTGGGGGTGTTGCTGGGCTGGGGTTAATGGTGGACTGGGATTGATGTTGAGTTGGTGTTGATGTTGGGCTGGGGTTAATGTTGGGCTGCAGTTGACATTTGTCTGGGGTTGATATTGGGCTGGGGTTGATATTGGGCTGGGGTTGATGTTGGGTTGGGATTGATGTTGTGCTGGGGTTGATGTTGGGTTATGGGTGATGTTGGGCTAGGGTTGATGTTGGGTTGGGGTTAATGTTGGGCTGCATTTGATGTTGGGCTTGGGTTGATGTTGAGCTGGGTTTGATGTTGGGTTTAGGTTGATGATGGTCTGGGGTAGATTATGGGTTGGGGTTGATGTTGGGTTAGGCTTGATGTTGGGCTGTGTTTGATGTTGGGCTGGGGTTGAAGTTGGGCTGGGGTTGATGTTGGGTTTTGGTTGATGTTGTATTGGGGTCGATGTTGAGCTGGGGTTGTTCTTGGACTGGGAATGATGTTGTTTTGGGTTTGATGTTGGGGGGGTTGATGTTGGGCTAGGGTTGATGTTGGATTGGGTTTGAAGATGTGTTGATGTTGATGTTGGATTGGGGTTTATGTTGGGTTGGGGTTGATGTTGGGTTGGGTTTGATGTTGGGTTGTTGTTGACGTTGTATTGGGGTTGATGTTGGGCTGGGGTTGATGTTGGTCTGGTGTTGAAAATGGGTTGGGCTTGATGTTGGGTTGGGGTTGATGTTGGGCTGGGGTTTGGTGTTGGACTGGGTTTGATATTGGTCTGCGGTTGATTTTCGGTTGTGGTTGATGTTGGGCTGTGGTTGATGCTGGGCTGGGGTTGATGTTAGGCTGAGGTTGATGTCGGGCTCAGGATGATGTTGGGTTGTGGTTGATGTTCAGCTGGGCTGGGGTTGAGGTTGGACTGGTGTTCATGTTGGGCTGGGGATGATGTTCAGCTGGGTATGATGTTGGACTGGGGTTGATTTTCGGCTGGGGTTGATGTTGGGTTGTGGTTGATGTTGGGCTGTGATTGATGTTGGGCTAGGGTTGATGTTGGGTTGCGGTTGATGTTGGGTTAGGCTTGATGTTGGGCTGGTGTTGATGTTGGGCTTGGGTTGATGTTGGGTTGGTGTTGATGTTGTTTTGGGGCTGATGTTGATCTGGGTTTGATGTTGGCCTGGGGTTGATGTTGGGTTGCGGTTGATGTTCAGTTAGGCTTGATGTTGGGCTCGGGTTGATGGTGGGCTGGTGTTGATGTTGGTCTGGGGTTGATGTTGGTATCCTGTTGATGTTGTTTGGGGCTGATGTTGGTCTGAGGTTGATGTTGGGTTGGGGTTGATGTTGAGTTGTTGTTGATATTGGACTGTGGTTGATGTTGGGTTGGGGTTGATGTTGGGCTGGGTATCTTTTTGGGCTGGGTTTGATGTTGTGCTGGGGTTGATTTTGGGCTGGGTTTGATGTTGTGTTGTTGTTGATGTTGAGCTGGGGTTGATGTTGGCTGTGGTTGATGTTCGGCTGGTGTTGGTGTTTGGATGTGGTTTATGTTGGGCTGCAGTTGATGTTGTTCCTGGGTTGAAGTTGGGTTGGAGTTGAAGTTGGGTTGGGGTTGATGTTGGTTTGGGGTTAATGTTGGACTGTGGTTGTTGTTGGTTTTGGTTGGATGTTGGGCTGGGGTTGATGTTGGGCTGGGGTTGATGTTGTGTTGGGGTTGATGTTGGGCTGGGGTTTGATGTTGGACTGGGTTTGATATTGGTCTGCGGTTGATTTTCGGTTGTGGTTGATGTTGGGCTGTGGTTGATGCTGGGCTCGGGTTGATGTTAGGCTGAAGTTGATGTTGGGCTCAGGATGATGTTGGGTTGTGGTTGATGTTCGGCTGGGCTGGGGTTGAGTTTGGACTGGTGTTCAGGTTGGACTGGGGATGATGTTCAGCTGGGTATGATGTTGGACTGGGGTTGATGTTGGGTTGCGGTTGATGTTGGGTTAGGGTTGATGTTGGGCTGGTGTTGATGTTTGGCTTGGGTTGATGTTGGGTTGGTGTTGATGTTGTTTTGGGGCTGATGTTGGTCTGGGTTTGATGTTGGCCTGGGGTTGATGTTGGGTTGTGGTTGATGTTCAGTTAGGCTTGATGTTGGGCTCGGGTTGATGCTGGGCTGGTGTTGATGTTGGTCTGGGGTTGATGTTGGTATCCTGTTGATGTTCTTTTGGGGCTGATGTTGGTCTGAGGTTGATGTTGCGTTGGGGTTGATGTTGAGTTGTTGTTGATATTGGACTGTGGTTGATGTTGGGTTGGGGTTGATGTTGGGCTGGGTATGTTTTTGGGCTGGGTTTGATGTTGTGCTGGGTTTGATTTTGGGCTGGGGTTGATGTTGGGTTGTTGTTGATGTTGAGCTTGGGTTGATGTTGGGCTGTGGTTGATGTTCGGCTGGTGTTGGTGTTGGGCTGAGGTTGATGTTGGGTTGTGGTTGATATTCGGTTGGTGTTGATGTTGGGCTTGGTATGATGTTGGGTTGCGGTTGATGTTGCGTTAGGCTTGATGTTGGTCTAGGGCTGATATTGGGCTGGTGTTGATGTTGGGCTGGGGTTGATGTTTTGCTGGGGTTGATGTTGGGTTGGTGTTGAAGTTGGGCTGTGTTTGATTTTGGGCTGTGGTTGATTTTGGGCTGGTGTTGATGTTGGGCTGGTGTTGATGTTATGCTGGGGTTGATGTTGGGCTCTGGTTGATGTAGGGCTGGGATTGATGTTGGGCAGGAGTGGATGTTGGGCTGGTGCTGATATGGGGCTGTGGTTAATGTTGGGTTGGGGTTGATAATGGACTGGGTTTGATGGGCTGGAGCTGATCTTGGGTTGGGGTTGATGTTCTGTTGGGGTTGATATTGGACTGTGGTTGATGTTGGGTTGGGGTTGATGTTGGGCTGGGGTTGATGTTGCGCTGGGTTTGATGTTGGGCTGGGATTGATGTTGGGCTCGGGTTGATGTTGGGTTGGTGTTGATGTTGTTTTGGGTTTGATGTTGGTCTGGGGTTGATGTCGGGCTGGGGTTGATGTTGTGCTGGTGTTGATGTTGGGTTGGTGTTGAAGTTGGGCTGGGTTTGATTTTGGGCTGTGGTTGACGTTGGGCTGCTGTTGATGTTGGGCTGGTGTTGATGTTGTGCTGGGCTTGATGTTGTTTTGGGGTTGATGTCGGGCTGGAGTGGATGTTGGGCTGTTGCTGACGTTGGGCTGGTGTTGATGTTGGGTTGGGGTTGATAATGGACTGGGGGTGTTGCTGGGCTGGGGTTAATGGTGGACTGGGATTGATGTTGAGTTGGTGTTGATGTTGGGCTGGGGTTAATGTTGGGCTGCAGTTGACATTTGTCTGGGGTTGATATTGGGCTGGGGCTGATCTTGGGCTGGGGTTGATGTTGGGTTGGGATTGATGTTGTGCTGGGGTTGATGTTGGGTTATGGGTGATGTTGGGCTAGGGTTGATGTTGGGTTGGGGTTGATGTTGGGCTGCATTTGATGTTGGGCTTGGGTTGATGTTGAGCTGGGTTTGATGTTGGGTTTAGGTTGATGATGGTCTGGGGTAGATTATGGGTTGGGGTTGATGTTGGGTTAGGCTTGATGTTGGGCTGTGTTTGATGTTGGGCTGGGGTTGAAGTTGGATTGGGTTTGAAGATGTGTTGATGTTGATGTTGGATTGGGGTTTATGTTGGGTTGGGGTTGATGTTGGGTTGGGTTTGATGTTGGGTTGTTGTTGACGTTGTATTGGGGTTGATGCTGGGCTGGTGTTGATGTTGGTCTGGGGTTGATGTTGGTATCCTGTTGATGTTGTTTGGGGCTGATGTTGGTCTGAGGTTGATGTTGGGTTGGGGTTGATGTTGTGCTGGGGTTGATGTCGGGTTGGTGTTGAAGTTGGGCTGTGTTTGATTTTGGGCTGTGGTTGATTTTGGGCTGGTGTTGATGTTGGGCTGGTGTTGATGTTGTGCTGGGGTTGATGTTGGGCTCTGTTTGATGTTGGGCTGGGATTGATGTTGGGCAGGAGTGGATGTTGGGCTGGTGCTGATATGGGGCTGTGGTTAATGTTGGGTTGGGGTTGATAATGGACTGGGTTTGATGGGCTGGAGCTGATCTTGTGTTGGGGTTGATGTTCTGTTGGGGTTGATATTGGACTGTGGTTGATGTTGGGTTGGGGTTGATGTTGGGCTGGGGTTGATGTTGCGCTGGGTTTGATGTTGGGCTGGGATTGATGTTGGGCTCGGGTTGATGTTGGGTTGGTGTTGATGTTGTTTTGGGTTTGATGTTGGTCTGGGGTTGATCTTGGGCTGGGGTTGATGTTGTGCTGGTGTTGATGTTGGGTTGGTGTTGAAGTTGGGCTGGGTTTGATTTTGGGCTGTGGTTGATGTTGGGCTGCTGTTGATGTTGGGCTGGTGTTGATGTTGTGCTGGGCTTGATGTTGTTTTGGGGTTGATGTCGGGCTGGAGTGGATGTTGGGCTGTTGCTGACGTTGTGCTGGGGTTGATGTTGGTTTGGGGTTGATAATGGACTGGGGGTGTTGCTGGGCTGGGGTTAATGGTGGACTGGGATTGATGTTGAGTTGGTGTTGATGTTGGGCTGGGGTTAATGTTGGGCTGCAGTTGACATTTGTCTGGGGTTGATATTTGGCTGGGGCTGATCTTGGGCTGGGGTTGATGTTGGGTTGGGATTGATGTTGTGCTGGGGTTGATGTTGGGTTATGGGTGATGTTGGGCTAGGGTTGATGTTGGGTTGGGGTTGATGTTGGGCTTGGGTTGATGTTGAGCTGGGTTTGATGTTGGGTTTAGGTTGATGATGGTCTGGGGTTAATTATGGGTTGGGGTTGATGTTGGGCTGTGTTTGGTGTTGGGCTGGGGTTGAAGTTGGGCTGGGGTTGATGTTGGGTTTTGGTTGATGTTGTATTGGGGTCGATGTTGAGCTGGGGTTGTTCTTGGACTGGGAATGATGTTGTTTTGGGTTTGATGTTGGGGGGGTTGATGTTGGGCTAGGGTTGATGTTGGATTGGGTTTGAAGATGTGTTGATGTTGATGTTGGATTGGGGTTTATGTTGGGTTGGGGTTGATGTTGGGTTGGGTTTGATGTTGGGTTGTTGTTGACGTTGTATTGGGGTTGATGTTGGGCTGGGGTTGATGTTGGTCTGGTGTTGAAAATGGGTTGGGCTTGATGTTGGGTTGGGGTTGATGTTGGGCTGGGGTTTGGTGTTGGACTGGGTTTGATATTGGTCTGCGGTTGATTTTCGGTTGTGGTTGATGTTGGGCTGTGGTTGATGCTGGGCTGGGGTTGATGTTAGGCTGAGGTTGATGTCGGGCTCAGGATGATGTTGGGTTGTGGTTGATGTTCGGCTGGGCTGGGGTTGAGGTTGGACTGGTGTTCATGTTGGGCTGGGGATGATGTTCAGCTGGGTATGATGTTGGACTGGGGTTGATTTTCGGCTGGGGTTGATGTTGGGTTGTGGTTGATGTTGGGCTGTGATTGATTTTGGGCTGTGATTGATGTTGGGCTAGGGTTGATGTTGGGTTGCGGTTGATGTTGGGTTAGGCTTGATGTTGGGCTGGTGTTGATGTTGGGCTTGGGTTGATGTTGGGTTGGTGTTGATGTTGTTTTGGGGCTGATGTTGATCTGGGTTTGATGTTGGCCTGGGGTTGATGTTGGGTTGCGGTTGATGTTCAGTTAGGCTTGATGTTGGGCTCGGGTTGATGGTGGGCTGGTGTTGATGTTGGTCTGGGGTTGATGTTGGTATCCTGTTGATGTTGTTTGGGGCTGATGTTGGTCTGAGGTTGATGTTGGGTTGGGGTTGATGTTGAGTTGTTGTTGATATTGGACTGTGGTTGATGTTGGGTTGGGGTTGATGTTGGGCTGGGTATCTTTTTGGGCTGGGTTTGATGTTGTGCTGGGGTTGATTTTGGGCTGGGTTTGATGTTGTGTTGTTGTTGATGTTGAGCTGGGGTTGATGTTGGCTGGGGTTGATGTTGTTCCTGGGTTGAAGTTGGGTTGGAGTTGAAGTTGGGCTGGGGTTGATGTTGGTTTGGGGTTAATGTTGGACTGTGGTTGTTGTTGGTTTTGGTTGGATGTTGGGCTGGGGTTGATGTTGGGCTGGGGTTGATGTTGTGTTGGGGTTGATGTTGGGCTGGGGTTTGATGTTGGACTGGGTTTGATATTGGTCTGCGGTTGTTTTTCGGTTGTGGTTGATGTTGGGCTGTGGTTGATGCTGGGCTCGGGTTGATGTTAGGCTGAAGTTGATGTTGGGCTCAGGATGATGTTGGGTTGTGGTTGATGTTCGGCTGGGCTGGGGTTGAGGTTGGACTGGTGTTCATGTTGGGCTGGGTATGATGTTCAGCTGGGTATGATGTTGGACTGGGGTTGTTGTTGGACTCGGGTTGATATTGGTCTGCGGTTGTTTTTCGGTTGTGGTTGATGTTGGTCTGTGGTTGATGTTGGGCTCCGGATGATGTTGGGTTGTGGTTGATGTTTGGCTGTGTGGGGTTGAGGTTGGACTGGTGTTCATGTTGGGCTGGGGATGATGTTCAGCTGGGTATGATGTTGGACTGGGGTTGATTTTGGGCAGTGGTTGATGTTGGGCTGGGGTTGATGTTGGACTGGGTTTGATGTTGGATTGTGGTTGATGTTGGGTTTGGATTGATGTTGTGCTGGGGTTGTTGTTGGGTTATGCTTGTTGTTGGGGTGGAGTTGATGTTGGGTTTGGGTTAATGTTGGGCTGTGTTTGATGATGGGCTGGGGTTGATGTTGAGCAGGGTTTGATGTTGGGCTTGGGTTGATGTTGGGCTGGGGTTGATGTGGGTTGGGTTTGATGTTGGGTTCGGCTTGATGTTGAGCTGTGTTTGATGTTCTGCTGGGGTTTATGTTGGGTTATGCTTGTTGTTTGGATGGGGTTGATGTTGGATTGGGGTCGATGTTGAGCTGGGGTTGTTTTTGAACTGGGGATGTTGTTGATTTGGATTTGATGTTGGGCTGGTTTTGATTTTTGTTTGGGATTGATGTTGGGCTGGTGTTGATGTTGGGTTTTGGTTGATGATGAGTTCCGATTGATGTTGGATTGGGGTTCATGTAGGTTTGGGGTTGATGTTCTATTGGGGTCGATGTTGAGCTGGGGATGTTCTTGAACTGGGGATGATGTTGGTTTGGGTTTGATGTTGGGCTGGGGTTGATTTTTGTTTGGGATTGATGTTGGGCTGGTGTTGATATTGGGCTAGGGTTGATGTTGGGTTGGGGTTGAACATGGGTTGTGGTTGATGTTGGATTGGGGTTGATGTTGGTTTGGGGTTGATGTTGTATTGGTGTTGTTGTTGGTTTGGGGTTGAGTTTGGGCTGTGGTTGATGCTGGGCTCGGGTTGATGTTGGGCTGAGGTTGATGTTGGTGTCGGGATGATGTTGGGTTGTGGTTGATGTTCGTCTGGGTGGGGTTGAGTTTTGACTGGTGTTCATGTTGGGCTGGGAATGATGTTGGACCACGGTTGAAGTCGGGCTGCGGTTGACGTTGGGCTGAGGTAGATGTTGGGCTGTGGTTGTCGTTGGGCAGGGGTTGATGTTGGGCTGGGGTTGGTATTGAGCTGTGGTTGATGTTGGATTGGGGTTGATGTTGTTTTGGGGCTGATGTTGGGTGATGTTGATGTTGGGATGGGTTTGATGTTGGACTGCGGTTGATGTTGGACTGGGGTTGATGTTGGTGTGGGTGTGATGTTGGGCTGGGGTTGATATTGGACTGGGGTTGAGGTTGGGTTGTGGTTGATGTTGGACTGTGATTGATATTGGGCTGGTGTTGATGTTGGAATGGGGTTGTCCTTGGTTTGGGGATGATTTTGGGCTGGGGTTGATGTTGGGCTGGGGATGATGTTGGTCGCCGGTTGCTGTTGGACTGGAGTTGATTTTGCGCTGGGTTTGATGCTTGCCGTGGTTTGACGTTTGATTAGGTTTGATGTTGGGTTGGAGTTGATGTTGGGTTGGGGTTGATGTTGGGTTAGGGTTGTTGTTGGGGTGGAGTTGATGTTGGGTTGGGGTTGATGTTGGGCTGTGTTTGATGTTGGGCTGGGGTTGATGTTGAGCAGGGTTTGATGTCGGGCTTGGGTTGATGTTGGGCTGGGGTTGATGATGGGTTGGGGTTGATGTTGGGTTAGGCTTGATGTTGGGCTGTGTTTGATATTGGGCTGGGGTTCATGTTGGACTGGGGTTGATGTTGGGTTGTGGTTGATGTTGGGCTCGGATTGATGTTGGTCTGGTGTTGATGTTGGAATGGGGTTGTTGTTGGTTTGGGGTTGATTTTGGTCTGGGGTTGATGTTGGGCTGGGAATGATGTTGGGCTTGGTTTGATGTTGGTCTTCGGTTGCTGTTGGGCTGGGGTTGATGTTGGTCTCGTGTTGATGTTGGACTGGAGTTGATTTTGCACTGGGTTTGATGTTTGCTGGGGTTTGATGTTTGGTTAGGCTTGATGTTGGGTGAAGTTGATGTTGGGTTGGGGATGATGTTGGACTGAGGTTGATATTGGTCAGTGGTTGATTTTCGGTTGTGGTTGACTTTGGTCTGTGGTTGATGTTGGGCTGGGCTGGGGTTGAGGTTGGACTGGTGTTCATGTTGGGCTGGGAATGATGGTCGGCTGGCTATGATGTGAACTGGGGTTGATGTTGGGCTGGGGTTGATGATGGGCTGGGATTGATGTTGGACCGGGGTTGATGTTGGGCTGGGGTTGATTTTGGGTTGGGATTGATGTTGGGCTGGTGTTGATGTTGGGCTAGGGTTGACGTTGGGTTGGGGTTGAAGATGGGTTGGGATTGATGTTGGGCTGGTGTTGATGATGGGCTGGGATTGATGTTGGACTGGGGTTGATGTTGGGCTGGGGTTGATTTTGGGTTGGGATTGATGTTGGGCTGGTGTTGATATTGGGCTAGGGTTGATGTTGGGTTGGGGTTGAAGATGGGTTGGGGTTGATGTTGGATTGGGGTTGATGTTGGGTTGGGGTTTATGTTGTATTGGGGTTGTTGTTGGTTTAGGGTTGATTTTGGGCTGTGGTTGATGCTGGGCTCGGGTTGATGTTGGGCTGAGGTTGATGTTGGGCTTGGAATGATGTTGCGTTGTGGTTGATGTTCGGCTGGGCTGGGGTTGAGGTTGGACTGGTGTTCATGTTGGGCTGGGGATGATGTTCGGCTGGGTATGATGTTGGACTGGGGTTGATGTTGGGCTGGGGTTGATGATGGGCTGGGGTTGATATTGGACTGGGGTTGATGTTGGGTTGTGGTTGATGTTGTGCTGTGATTGATGTTGGGCTGGTGTTGATGTTGGATTGGGGTTGTTGTAGGTTTGGGATTGATTTTGGGCTGGGGTTGATTTTGGGCTGGGGATTATGTTGGGCTTGGGTTGATGTAGGTCTCCGGTTGCTGTTGGGCTGGGGTTGATGTTGGTCTCGTGTTGATGTTGGACTGGAGTTGATTTTGCACTGGGTTTGATGTTTGCCGGGGTTTGATGTTTGGTTAGGCTTGATGTTGGGTTGGGGTTGATGTTGTGCTGGGGTTGATGTTGGGTTCGGCTTGTTGTTGGGGTGGAGTTGATTTTGGGTTGGGGTGGTTGTTGGGCTGTGTTTGATGTTGGGCTGGGGTTGCTGATTGGCTGGGGTTGATGTTGGGTTATGCTTGATGTTGGTCTGTGTTTGATGTTGGGCTGGTGTTGATTTTGGGCTCGGAATGTTGTTGGGCTGAGGTTGATGTTCGGCTGGGCTGGGGTTGATGTTGGGCTCGGCTTGATGTTGGGCTGGGGTTGATGTTGGGTTGGGATTGATGTTGGACTCGGGTTGATGTTGGGCTGGGGTTGATGTTGGTTTGGGGGTTGATGTTGGGCTGGGTTTCATGTTGGGCTGCGGTTGAAGTTGGGCTGGGGTTGACGTTGGGCTGGGGTTGAAGTTGGGCTGGGGTTGTCGTTGGGCAGGGGCTGATGTTGGGCTGGGGTTGGTATTGGGCTGGGGTTGATGTTGGGCTGGGCTTGATGTTGGGTTGGGGCTGATGTTGGGTGATGTTGATGTTGGGATGGGTTTGATGTTGGTCTAGGGTTGATGTTGGTCTCGGGTTGATGTTGGGCTGGGGTTGATGTTGGGCTGAGCTTGTGTTCATGTTGGATTGGGGTTGATGTTGGGCTGGGGTTGAGATTGGAGTAGTGTTGATGTTGGGTTGGGATTGATGATGGACTGGGGTTGCAGTTGGACTGGGGTTGATGTTGGGCTGGGGTTCATTTTGGTCTGGGATTGATGTTGGACTGGTTGATGTAGGGTTGGGGTTGATTGTGGGCTGGGGTTGATGGTGGGCTGGGGTTGATATTGGACTAGGGTTGATGTTGGGTTGGGATTGATGATAGACTCGGGTTGATGTTGGACTGGGGTTGATGTTGGGCCACGGTTGATGTTGGTTTGGGTTTGATGTTGGACTGGTTGATGTTGGGTTGGGGTTGATGTTAGACAGGGGTTGATGTTGGGTTGGGGTTAATTTTGGGCCGTGGTTGATGTTGGGTTAGGGTTGATGTTGGGCTGGGGTTGATTTTAGGCTGGGGTTATTATTGGGCTGGGGTTGATGTTGTGTTGGGTTTGATCTTGTGCTGGGGTTGATGTTAGGCTGAGGTTTTTGTTGGACTGGGGTTTATGTTGGACTGGTGTTGATGTTGGGCTGGGGTTGATGTTGGCCTGGGGTTGACGTTAGGCTGGGGTAGATGTTGGGCTGGGTTTAATGTTGGGTTTGGCTTGGTGTTGGGCTCGGGTTGATGTTAGGCTGGGGTTGTTGTTGGTTTGGGGTTGATGTTGGGCTGGGGTTGATGATGGGCTGGGATTAATGTTGGGCTGGAGTTGATGTTGGGCTGGTGCTGATGTTCGGCTGGTGTTGATGTTGGGTTGGGGTTGATAATGAACTGGGGTTGATGTTGGGTTGGGGTTGATGTTAGGCTGGGATGGATGATGGACTGGTGTTGATGTTGGGCTGGGGTTAATGGTGGACTTGGGTTGATGTTGAGTTGGGGTTGATGTTGGGCTGGGGTTGATGTTCGGCTGGGGTTGATGTTCTGCTGCGGTTGATGTTTGTCTGGGGTTGATATTGGGCTGCGGCCGATCTTGGGATGGGGTTGATGTTGGTCTGGGGTTGATGTTGGGCTGGGGTTTGATGTTGGATTGGGGTTCACATTGGACTGCGGTTGATTTTCGGTTGTGGTTGATGTTGGGTTGGGTATGACGTTGTACTGGGATTTTTGCTGGTTTGGGGTTGATATTGGGCTGGGGTTGATGTTGGGCTGGGGTTGATGTTGACGTGGGATTTGATGTTGGCCGGGGTTGATGTTGCTTTGGGGTTGATGTTTGGCTGGTGTTGATGTTGGTCTTGGGTTGATGTTGGGTTGTGGTTGATGTTGGGTTGGGGTTGATTTTGGGCTCCGGTTGATGTTGGGCTGGAGTGGATATTGGGCTGGTGCTGATGTTGGGCTGGGATTGATGTTGGTTTGGTGTTGATAATGGACTGGGGTTGATGTTGGGCTGGGGTTGATGTTGGGTTGGGGATGATGTTAGGCTGGGGTTGCTGTTGGTCTGGTGTTGTTGTTTGGCTGGGGTTAATGGTGGACTGGGGTTGATGCTGAGTTGTGGTTGATGTTGGGCTGTGGTTCATGTTGGGCTGGGGTTGATGTTGGGCTGTGGTTGAAGTTGGGCTGGGGTTGATGTTGGTTTGGGGTTAACGTTGTTCTGGGGTTGATGTTGGGCTCGGTTTGATGTTGGGCAGGGGTTGATGTTGGGCTAGTGTTGATGTTGGGTTGGTGTTGATGTTGGGCTGGGGTTTATGTTGGGCTGGTGTTGATGTTGGGCTGGGGTTGATGTTGGGTTGGTGTTGATGTTGTTTTGAGGTTGATGTTGGGCTGGGGTTGATCTTGGGCCGGGGTTGATGTTGGGTTGGGTTTGATATTGGACTGTGGTTGATGTTGGGTTGGGGTTGATGTTGAGCTGGGGTCGATGTTGGTTTGGGGTTGATGTTGGGCTCCGGTTGATGTTGGCCTGGGGTTGATGTTGGTCTGTGGTTGATGTTGGTCTGGGGTTGATATAGGGCTGGGTTTGATGTTGGGCTGAGGTTGATTTTGGGCAGGGGTTGATATTGGTCTGGGGTTGATATTGGGCTGGGCTTGATGTTGAGCTGGGTTTGATGTTGGGCCGCGGTTGAAGTTGGGCTGGGGTTGACGTTGTACTGGGGTAGATGTTGGGCTGTGGTTGTCGTTGGGCAGGGGTTGATGTTGGCCTGGGTTGATGTTGGGTTGGGGTTGATGTTGGGTTGGGGCAGATGTTGGGTGATGTTGATGCTGGGATGCGTTTGATGTTGGACTGCGGATGATGTTGGCTGGGGTTGATGTTGGTCTGGGTGTGATGATGGTCTGGGGTTGATGTTGGGCTGTGGTTGATGTTGGGTTGGGGTTGATGTTAGACAGGGGTTGATGTTGGGTTGGGGTTGATGGTGGGCTGGGGTTGATGTTGCGCTGGGTTTGATGTTGGGCTGGGGTTGATGTTGCACTGGGGTTGATGTTGGTTTGGGATTGATGTTGGGCTCCGGTTGATGTTGTGCTGTGGTTGATGTTGGGCTGGAGTGGATGTTGGGCTGGTGCTGATGTTGGGCTGGTGTTGATGTTGGTTTGGTATTGATAATGGACTGGGGTTGATGTTGGGCTGCGGTTGATGTTGGATTGTGGTTGATGTTGGGCTGTGATTGATATTGGGCTGGCATTGATGTTGTACTGGGTTTGTTGTTGGTTTGGGGTTGATATTGGACTGGGGTTGATGTTGGGCTGGGATTGATTTTGGGTTTGGGTTGATGTTGGATTAGGGTTGATGTTGGATTAGGGTTGATGTTGGTTTGGGGTTGATGTTGGGCTGGGGTTGATATTGGGCTGGGGCTGAGGTTGCGCTGAGGTTGATATTGGGTTGGGGATGATGTTGCATTGGGGTTGATGTTGGGTTGGGGTTGATGTTGGGCTGGAGTCGATGTTGGCCTGGGGTTGATGTTGAGTTGGTGTTGATGTTGGGCTGGGGTTGATGTTGGGCTGTGGTTGACGTTGAGTTAGGCTTGATGTTGCGCTAGGGTTGATGTTGGGCTGGTGTTGATGCTGGTCTGGGGTTGATGTTGGGTTGGTGATGATGTTGTTTTGGGGTTGATCTTGGGCTGGGGTTGATGTTGTGTTGGGGTTGATATTGGACTGTGGTTGCTGTTCGGTTGGGGTGGATGTTGGGCTGGGGTTGATGTTGCACTGGGTTTGATGTTGGGCTGGGGTTGATGTTGGTCACAGCTTGATGTTGTTTTGGGTTTGATTTTGGGCTGGGGTTGATCTTGGGCTGGGGTTGATGTTGGGTTGGGGTTGATATTGGACTGTGGTTTCTGTCCGGTTGGGTTGGATATTGGGCTGGGGTTGATGTTGGGCTGCGTTTGATGTTGGGCTGGGGTTGTTGCTGGGCTCAGGTCGATGTTGGGTTGGTGTTGATGTTGTTTTGGGGTTGATGTTGGGCTGGGGTTGATCTTGGGCTGAGGTTGATGTTGGAATGGTGTTGATGTTGTGCTGGGGTTGATGTTGGTTTGGGGTTGATTTTGGGCTCCGCTTGATGTTGAGTTGGGGTTGATAATGGACTGGGGTTGATGTTGGGCTGTGGTTGATGTTGGGTTGGGGATTGATGTTAGGCTGGGTTGTTGTTGAGTTGGGGTTGATGATGAGTTGGGGTTGATGTTGGGTTGGGGTTGATGTTGGGCTGGTGTTGATGCTCGGCTGGTGTTGATGTAGGGCTGGTGTTGATGTTGGGCTGGGGTTGATGTTGGAGTGGAGTTGATGTTGGGCTGGTGTTGATGTTGGACCGATGTTGATGTTGGTTTGGGGTTGATGTTGGACTGGTGTTGATGTTGGTTTGGGGTTGATGCTGGGCTGTGGTTGATGGTTGGCTGCTGTTAATGTTGGTCTCGGATTGATGTTCGGCTGTGATTGATATTGGACTGGGGTTCATGCTGGGTTGGGGTGCAGTTAGGCTGGGGTTGATGTTGGTTTGGGGTTGATGCTGGGGCTGGTGTTCATGTTGGGTTGAGGTTGATGTTGGTTGGGTTGATGTTGGACTGATGTTGATTAGATTACTTACAGTGTGGAAACAGGCCCTTCGGCCCAACAAGTCCACACCGACCCGCCGAAGCGCAACCCACCCATACCCTTACATTACCCCTTACCTAGCACTACGGGCAATTTAGCATGGCCAATTCACCTAACCCGCACATCTTTGGACTGTGGGAGGAAACCGGAGCACCCAGAGGAAACCCACGCAGACACGGGGAGAACGTGCAAACTCCACACAGTCAGTCGCCTGAGTCGGGAATTGAACCTGGGTCTACAGGCGCTGTGAGGCAGCAGTGCTAACCACTGTGCCACCGTGCCGCCCACTAATGTTGATGTTGAACTGCGGTTGATGTTGGGTTGCGGTTGATGTTGGGCTGGAGTTGATGTTGGACTCGGGTTGATGTTGGGTTGGGGTAGATGTTGGACTGGCGTTGATATTGGGTTGGGGTTGATGTTGGGTTGGGGTTGATGATGGGTTGGCGTTGATGTTGGACTGGGGTTGATGATGGACTTGGTTGGATTTGGGTTGGTGTTGATGATGGACTGAGGTTGATGTTGGGCTGGGATTGATGTTGGACTTGGTTGGTGTTGGTTTGGGATTGATGTTAGGCTGGGGTTGATGTTGAGGCTGGGGTTGATGTAGGACTGGTGTTGATGTTGGGCTGGGGTTGATGTTGAGTTGGGGTTGATGTTGGGTTGGGGTTGATGTTGGACTTGGGTTGATGTTGGACTTGGTTGGTGTTGGGTTGGGGCTGATGTTAGGCTGGGGTTGATTTTGGGGCTGGTGTTGATGTACGGCTGGTGTTGATGTTGGGCTGGGGTTGATGTTGAGTTGGGGTTGATGATGAGTTGGAGTTGATGATGAGTTGGGGTTGATGTTGAGTTGGGGTTGATGCTTGATTGGGGTTGATGTTGGGCTGGTGTTGATGCTCGGCTGATGTTGATGTAGGGCTGGTGTTGATGTTGGGCTGGGGTTGATGTTGAGTTGGTGTTGATGTTAGGCTGTGGTTGCTGTTGGTCTGGTGTTGTTGTTGGGCTGGGGTTAATGGTGGACTGGGATTGATGTTGAGTTGGGGTTGATGTTGGGCTGTGGTTGATGTTGGACTGGGCTTGATGTCGGGTTGCGGTTGATGTTTGTCTGGGGTTGATATTGGGCTGGGGCTGATCTTGGGCTGGGGTTGATGTTGAGTTGGGGTTGATGTTGAGTTGGGGTTGATGTTGGGTTGGGGCTGATGTTTGATTGGGGTTGATGTTGGGCTGGTGTTGATGCTCGGCTGGTGTTGATGTAGGGCTGGTGTTGATGTTGAGCTGGGGTTGATGTTGAGTTGGGGTTGATGTTGGGTTGGGTTTGATAATGGACTGGGGTTGATGTTGGGCTGAGGTTGATGTTGGGCTGGGGTTGATTTTGAGTTGGGATTGATAATGAGTTGGGGTTGATGTCGGGTTGGGGTTGATGTTTGATTGGGGTTGATGTTGGGCTGGTGTTGATGTTGGGCTGGGGTTGATGTTGAGTTTGGGTTGATGTTGGGTTGGGGTTGATGTTGGACTGGTGTTGATGTTGGGCTGGGGTTGATGTTGAATTGGGGTTGATGATGAATTGGGGTTGATGTTGGGTGGGGATTGATGTTTGATTGGGTTTGATGTTGGGCTGGTGTTGATGTTGGGCTGGGGTTGATGTTGAGTTTGGGTTGATGTTGGGTTGGGGTTGATGTTGGACTGGTGTTGATGTTGGGCTGGGGTTGATGTTGAATTGGGGTTGATGATGAATTGGGGTTGATGTTGGGTGGGGATTGATGTTTGATTGGGTTTGATGTTGGGCTGGTGTTGATGTTGGGCTGGGGTTGATGTGTTGGGGTTGATGTTGGGTTGGAGTTGATGTTGGACTGGGGTTGATGTTGGGCTGGTGTTGATGTTTGGGCTGGGGTTGATGTTGGGCTGGGGTTGATGTTGGTTTGGGGTTGGTGTTGGACTGGGTTTGATGTTGGTCTGGTGTTGATGTTTGGGCTGGGGTTGATGTTGGGCTGGGGTTGATGTTGGTTTGGGGTTGATGTTGGGCTGGGTTTGATGTTGGACTGATGTTGATGTTGGTTTGGGGTTGATGTTGGACTGGTGTTGCTGTTGGTTTGGGTTGATGTTGGGCTGGGGTTGGTGTTGGGCTGTGGTTGATGTTTGGCTGCTGTTAATGTTGATCTCGGATTGATGTTCGGCTGTGGTTGTTATTGGACAGGGGTTCATGTTGGGTTGGGGTCCAGTTCGGCTGGGGTTGATATTGGTTTTAGGTTGATGCTGGGGCTGGTGTTCATGTTGGGCTGAGGTTGATGTTGGTTGGGTTGGGGTTGGTGTTGTGCTGGGGTTGATATTGGGTTGGGGTTGATGTTGGGCTGGGGTTGATGTTGGGCTGGGGTTGATGTTGAACTGCGGTTGATGTTGGGTTGCCGTTGATGTTGGGCTGGGGTAAATGTTGGACTGATGTTGATGTTGGGTTGGGGTTGATGTTGGGTTAGGGTTGGTGCTGGGCTGTGGTTGATGTTTGGCTGCTGTTAATGTTGGTCTCGGATTGATGTTCGGCTGTGATTGATATTGGACTGGGGTTCATGTTGGGTTGGGGTGCAGTTAGGCTGGGGTTGATGTTGGTTTGGAGTTGATGCTGGGGCTGGTGTTCATGTTGGGTTGAGGTTGATGTTGGTTGGGTTGGGGTTGGTGTTGGGCTGGGGTTGATGTTGGGTTGTGGTTGATGTTGGGCTGGGGTTGATGTTGGACTGATGTTGATGTTGTGTTGGGGTAGATGTTGGACTGGCGTTGATGTTGGGTTTGGGTTGATGTTGGGTTGGGGTTGATGATGGGTTGGTGTTGATGTTGGACTGGGGTTGATGATGGACTTGGTTGGTGTTGGGTTGGTGTTGATGATGGACTGAGGTTGATGTTGGGCTGGGATTGATGTTGGACTTGGTTGGTGTTGGTTTGGGATTGATGTTAGGCTGGGGTTGATGTTGGGGCTGGGGTTGATGTAGGGCTGGTGTTGATGTTGGGCTGGGGTTGATGTTGAGTTGGGGTTGATGTTGGGTTGGGGTTGATGTTGGACTTGGGTTGATGTTGGACTTGGTTGGTGTTGGGTTGGGGCTGATGTTAGGCTGGGGTTGATTTTGGGGCTGGTGTTGATGTACGGCTGGTGTTGATGTTGGGCTGGGGTTGATGTTGAGTTGGGGTTGATGATGAGTTGGAGTTGATGATGAGTAGGGATTGATGTTGAGTTGGGGTTGATGCTTGATTGGGGTTGATGTTGGGCTGGTGTTGATGCTCGGCTGGTGTTGATGTAGGGCTGGTGTTGATGTTGGGCTGGGGTTGATGTTGAGTTGGTGTTGATGTTAGGCTGGGGTTGCTGTTGGTCTGGTGTTGTTGTTGGGCTGGGGTTAATGGTGGACTGGGATTGATGTTGAGTTGGGGTTGATGTTGGGCTGTGGTTGATATTGGGCTGGGGCTGATCTTGGGCTGGGGTTGATGTTGAGTTGGGGTTGATGTTGAGTTGGGGTTGATGTTGGGTTGGGGTTGATGTTTGATTGGGGTTGATGTTGGGCTGGTGTTGATGCTCGGCTGGTGTTGATGTAGGGCTGGTGTTGATGTTGAGCTGGGGTCGATGTTGAGTTGGGGTTGATGTTGGGTTGGGTTTGATAATGGACTGGGGTTGATGTTGGGCTGGGGTTGATTTTGAGTTGTGATTGATGATGAGTTGGGGTTGATGTTGGGTTGGGGTTGATGTTTGATTGGGGTTGATGTTGGGCTGGTGTTGATGTTGGGCTGGTGTTGATGTTGGGTTGGGGTTGATGTTTGATTGGGGTTGATGTTGGGCTGGTGTTGATGTTGGGCTGGGGTTGATGTTGAGTTTGGGTTGATGTTGGGTTGGGGTTGATGTTGGACTGGTGTTGATGTTTGGCTGGGTTTGATGTTGAATTGGGGTTGATGATGAGTTGGGGTTGATGTTGGGTGGGGGTTGATGTTTGATTGGGTTTGATGTTGGGCTGGTGTTGATGTTGTGTTGGGGTTGATGTTGGGTTGGGGTTGATGTTGGACTGGGGTTGATGTTGGGCTGGTGTTGATGTTTGGGCTGGGGTTGATGTTGGGCTGGGGTTGATGTTGGTTTGGGGTTGGTGTTGGACTGGGGTTGATGTTGGTCTGGTGTTGATGTTTGGGCTGGGGTTGATGTTGGTTTGGGGTTGATGTTGGGCTGGGGTTGGTGTTGGGCTGTGGTTGATGTTTGGCTGCTGTTAATGTTGATCTCTGATTGATGTTCAGCTGTGGTTGATATTGGACAGGGGTTTATGTTGGGTTGGGGTGCAGTTAGGCTGGGGTTGATATTGGTTTGAGGTTGATGCTGGGGCTGGTGTTCATGTTGCGTTGAGGTTGATGTTGGTTGGGTTGGGGTTGGTGTTGGGCTGGGGTTGATATTGGGTTGGGGTTGATGTTGGGCTGGGGTTGATGTTGGGCTAGGGTTGATGTTGAACTGCGGTTGATGTTGGGTTGCGGTTGATGTTGGGCTGGGGTAAATGTTGGACTGATGTTGATGTTGGGTTGGGGTTGACGTTGGACAGGTGTTGATGTTGGTTTGGGATTAATGTTGGGCTGGGGTTGATGTTGGGCCGGCGATGATGTTGGGCTTGGGTTGATGTTGGGCAGGGTTTGATGTTGAACTGATTTTTATGTTGGGCTGGGGTTGATGTCGCGTTGTGGTTGTTGTTGGGCTGTGGTTGATGTTGGGTTGTGATTGATTTTTGGCTGGTGTTGATGTTGGGCTGGTGTTGATGTTGGGCTGGGGTTTGATGTTGTGCTGGGGTTGATGTTGGGCTGTGGTTAATGTTGGGTTGTGATTGATTTTTGGGTGGTGTTGATGTTGGGCTGGTGTTGATATTGGGCTGGTGTTGATGTTGGACTGTTGTTGATGTTGGGTTGGGGTTGATGTTGGACTGATGTTAATGTTGGTTTGGGATTGATGTTGGGCTGGGGTTGATGTTGGGCAGGAATTGATGTTGGACTGGTTTTTATTTTGGGCTGGGGTTGATGTCGCGCTGTGGTTAATGTTGGGCTGTGGTTGATGTTGGGTTGTGATTGAATTTTGGCTGGTGTTGATGTTGGGCTGGTCTTGATGCTGGGCTGGGGTTTGATGTTGGTCTGGGGTTGATGTTCGGCTGGGGTTGATGTTGATTTGGTGTTGATGTTGGGGTGGGGTTGATTTTTGGCTGTGGTTGATTTTGGGCTGTGGTTGATGTTGGGCTGGGATTGATGTTGGGCTAGGGTTCATGTTGGGCTTGGGTTCATGTTTGGCTGGTGCTGATGTGGGGCTGGGGTTGATGTTGGAATCCTTTTGATTTTGGGATGGGGTCAATGTTGGGCTGGAGTTGATGTCGTGCTTGGGTTCATGTTGGTCTGAGGTTGATGTTGATTTTTATGTTCAAGTTGGTCTGGGGTTGATTATGGTCTGGGATAGAAGTTGGGCTGGGGTTGACATTCGGCTGGTGTTGATGTTGGCTTGGGGTTGGTGTTGGGCTTGGTTTGATGTTGGGCTAGGGCTAATGTTGGTCTGAGGTTGGTGTTGCGCTTGGTTTGATGTTCAGCTGTGGTTGATGTTGGTTGGGCTGGGGTTGATGTTGGGCTGGGGTTGACGTTGGGTTGGCATTGATGTTGGACTGGGGTTGATGTTGGACTTGGTTGGTGTTGGGCTGGGGTTGATAATGGACAGAGGTTGATGTTAGGCTGGGGTTGATGTTGGGCTGGGGTTGATGTTGGGCTGGGATTGATGTTAGGCTGGGGTTGATGTTTGGCTGGGGTTGATGTTTGTCTCGGATTGATGTTCGGCTGTGGTTGATATTGGACTGGGGTTCATGTTGTGTTGGGGTGCAGTTAGGCTGGGGTTTATGTTTGTTTGGGGTTGATGCTGTGGCTGGTGTACATGTTGGGCTGAGGTTGATGTTGGGTTGGGGTTGATGTTGGACTGGTGTTGATGTTGGGCTGGTGTTGATTTTGGGCTGGGGTTGATGTTGGACTGATGTTGATGTTGAGTTGGGTTTGATGTTGGACTGGTGTTTATGCTGGTTTGGGGTTGATGTTGTGCTGGGATTGATGTTGGGCTGTGGTTGATGTTGTGCTGGGATTGATGTTGGGCTGTGGTTGATGTTGGACTGGTTTTGATGTTGGGCTGGGGTTGATGTTGGACTGGGGTTGATGTTGTGCTCGGATTGATGTTGGACCGGGTTTGATGTTGCACTTGGTTGGTGTTGGTTTGGGGTTGATGTTGGGTTGGGGTTGGTGTTGGGCTGTGGTTGATGTTTGGCTGCTGTTAATGTTGGTCTCGGATTGATGTTCGGCTGTGATTGATATTGGACTGGGGTTCTTGTTGGGTTGGGGTGCAGTTAGGCTGGGGTTGATGTTTGTTTGGAGTTGATGCTGGGGCTGGTGTTCATGTTGGGTTGAGGTTGATGTTGGTTGGGTTGGGGTTGATGTTGGGTTGCGGTTGATGTTGGGCTGGGGTTGATGCTGGACTCGGGTTGATGTTGGGTTGGGGTAGATGTTGGACTGGCGTTGATGTTGGGTTGGGGTTGATGTTGGGCTGGTGTTGATGATGGACTCGGGTTGATGTTGGGTTGGGGTTGATGGTGGGTTGGGGTTGTTGTGTGACTGGAGTTGATGTTGGGCTGGTGTTGATGTTTGGGCTGGGGTTGATGTTGGACTGATGTTGATGTTGGGTTGGGGTTGATGTTGGACTGGTGTTGATGTTGGGCTGTGGTTGATGTTTGGCTGCTGTTAATGTTGGTCTCGGATTGATGTTGGGCTGTGATTGTTATTGGTCTGGGGTTCATGTTGGGTTGGGGTGCAGTTATGCTGGGGTTGATGTTGGTTTGGGGTTGATGCTGGGGCTGGTGTTCATGTTGGGCTGAGGTTGATGTTGGTTGAGTTGGGTTTGGTGTTGGGCTGGGGTTGATGTTGGGTTGGGGTTGATGTTGGCCTGGGGTTGATGTTGGGCTGGGGTTGATGTTGGGCTGGTGTTGTTGTTGGGTTGGTGTTGATGTTGGGTTGGGGTTGATGTTGGCCTGGGGTTGATGTTGGGCTGGTGTTGATGTTGGGCTGGTGTTGATATTTGGGCTGGGGTTGATGTTGGGCTGGGGTTGATGTTGAGTTGGGGCTGATGTTGTGTTGGGGTTGATGTTGGACTGGGGTTGATGTTGGGCTGGTGTTGATGTTTGGGCTGGGGTTGATGTTGGGCTGGTGTTGTTGTTGGGTTGGTGTTGATGTTGTGTTGGGGTAGATGTTGGACTGGCGTTGATGTTGGGTTGGGGTTGATGTTGGGTTGGGGTTGATGTTGGGTTGGCGTGGATATTGGAATGGCGTTGATGTTGGGTTGGGGTTGATGTTGGGCTGTTGTTGATTTTGGACTCGGGTTGATGTTGGGTTGGGGTTGATGATGGGTTGGCATTGATGTTGGACTGGGGTTGATGATGGACTTGGTTGTTGTTGGGTTGCTGTTGATGATGGACTGCGGTTGATGTTGGGCTGGGATTGATGTTGGACTTGGTTGGTGTTGGGTTGGGTTGATGTTAGGCTGGGGTTGATGTTGGGGCTGGTGTTGATGTAGGGCTGGTGTTGATGTTGGGCTGGGGTTGATGTTGATTTGGGATTGATGTTGAGTTGGGGTTGATGTTGGGCTTGGGTTGATGTTGGACTTGGTTGGTGTTGGGCTGGGGTTGATGTTAGGCTGGGGTTGATGTTGGGGCTGGTGTTGATGTAGGGCTGGTGTTGATGTTGGGCTGGGGTTGATGTTGAGTTGGGGTTGATGTTGGGTTGGGTTTGATGTTTGATTGGGGTTGATGTTGGGCCGGTGTTGATGTTGGGCTGGTGTTAATGTTGGGCTCGGGTTGATGTTGAGTTGGGGTGGATGTTGAGATGGGGTTGATGTTGGGTTGGGGTTGATGTTGGATTGGGGTTCATGTTGGGCTGGTGTTGATATTTGGGCTGGGGTTGATGTTGGGCTGGGGTTGATGTTGAGTTGGGGCTGATGTTGTGTTGGGGTTGATGTTGGACTGGGGTTGATGTTGTGCTGGTGTTGATGTTTGGGCTGGGGTTGATGATGGGCTGGGGTTGATGTTGGACCGGGTTTGATGTTGGACTTGGTTTGTGTTGGTTTGGGGTTGATGTTGGGGCTGGTGTTGATGTTGGTCTGGGGCTGATGTTGAGTTGGTGCTGATGTTGGGTTGGGGTTGATGTTGGACTGGGGTTGATGTTGGGCTGGTGTTGATGTTTGGGCTGGGGTTGATGTTGGGCTGGGGTTGATGTTGGACCGGGTTTGATGTTGGACTTGGTTGGTGTTGGTTTGGGGTTGATGTTAGGCTGGGGTTGATGTTGGGGCTAGTGTTGATGTTCGGCTGGGTTTGATTTTGGGCTGGATTTGATGTTGGGCTGCGGTTGATTTTGGGCTGGGGTTGATGTTGGGCTGGGGTTGAAGTTGGACCGGGTTTGATGATGGGCTTGGTTGGTGTTGGTTTGGGGTTGATGTTAGGCTGGAGTTGATGTTGGGGCTGGTGTTGATGTAGGACTGGTGTTGATGTTTGGGCTGGGGTTGATGTTGGACTGATGTTGATATTGGGTTGGGGTTGATGTTGGACTGGTGTAGATGTTGGTTTTGGGTTGATGTTGGGCTGGGGTTGGTGTTGGGCTGTGGTTGATGTTTGGCTGCTGTTAATTTTGGTCTCGGATTGATGTTGGGCTGTGATTGATATTGGACTGGGGTTCATGTTGGGTTGGGGTGCAGTTAGGCTGGGGTTGATATTGGTTTGGGGTTGATGCTGGGGCTGGTGTTCATGTTGAGCTGAGGTTGATGTTGGTTGAGTTGGGTTTGGTGTTGGGCTGGGGTTGATGTTGGGTTGGGGTTGATGTTGGACTGGGGTTGATGTTGGGCTGGGGATGATGTTGGGCTGGAGTTGTTGTTGGGTTGGTGTTGATGTTGGACTCGGGTAGATGTTGGACTGGCGTTGGTGTTGGGTTGGGGTTGATGTTGGGTTGAGTTTGATGTTGGTTGGGTTGGGGTTGGTGTTGGGCTGGGGTTGATGTTGGGTTGGGGTTGATGATGGGTTGGCGTTGATGTTGGACTGGGGTTGATGATGGACTTGGTTGTTGTTGGGTTGCTGTTGATGATGGACTGCGGTTGATGTTGGGCTGGGATTGATGTTGGACTTGGTTGGTGTTGGGTTGGGTTGATGTTAGACTGGGGTTGATGTTGGGGCTGGTGTTGATGTAGGGCTGGTGTTGATGTTGGGCTGGGGTTGATGTTGATTTGGGATTGATGTTGAGTTGGGGTTGATGTTGGGCTTGGGTTGATGTTGGACTTGGTTGGTGTTGGGTTGGGGTTGATGTTAGGCTGGGGTTGATGTTGGGGCTGGTGTTGATGTAGGGCTGGTGTTGATGTTGGGCTGGGGTTGATGTTGAGTTGGGGTTGATGTTGGGTTGGGTTTGATGTTTGATTGGGGTTGATGTTGGGCCGGAGTTGATTTTGGGCTGGTGTTAATGTTGGGCTCGGGTTGATGTTGAGTTGGGGTGGATGTTGAGATGGGGTTGATGTTGGGTTGGGGTTGATGTTGGATTGGGGTTCATGTTGGGCTGGTGTTGATATTTGGGCTGGGGTTGATGTTGGGCTGGGGTTGATGTTGAGTTGGGGCTGATGTTGAGTTGGGGTTGATGTTGGACTGGGGTTGATGTTGGGCTGGTGTTGATGTTTGGGCTGGGGTTGATGATGGGCTGGGGTTGATGTTGGACCGGGTTTGATGTTGGACTTGGTTTGTGTTGGTTTGGGGTTGATGTTGGGGCTGGTGTTGATGTTGGTCTGGGGCTGATGTTGAGTTGGTGCTGATGTTGGGTTGGGGTTGATGTTGGACTGGGGTTGATGTTGGGCTGGTGTTGATGTTTGGGCTGGGGTTGATGTTGGGCTGGGGTTGATGTTCGGCTGGGTTTGATTTTGGGCTGGGTTTGATGTTGGGCTGCGGTTGATTTTGGGCTGGGGTTGATGTTGGGCTGGGGTTGAAGTTGGACCGGGTTTGATGATGGGCTTGGTTGGTGTTGGTTTGGGGTTGATGTTAGGCTGGAGTTGATGTTGGGGCTGGTGTTGATGTAGGACTGGTGTTGATGTTTGGGCTGGGGTTGATGTTGGACTGATGTTGATATTGGGTTGGGGTTGATGTTGGACTGGTGTAGATGTTGGGCTGGGGTTGGTGTTGGGCTGTGGTTGATGTTTGGCTGCTGTTAATTTTGGTCTCGGATTGATGTTGGGCTGTGATTGATATTGGACTGGGGTTCATGTTGGGTTGGGGTGCAGTTAGGCTGGGGTTGATATTGGTTTGGGGTTGATGCTGTGGCTGGTGTTCATGTTGTGCTGAGGTTGATGTTGGTTGAGTTGGGTTTGGTGTTGGGCTGGGGTTGATGTTGGGTTGGGGTTGATGTTGGACTGGGGTTGATGTTGGGCTGGGGATGATGTTGGGCTGGTGTTGTTGTTGGGTTGGTGTTGATGTTGGACTCGGGTAGATGTTGGACTGGCGTTGGTGTTGGGTTGGGGTTGATGTTGGGTTGAGTTTGATGTTGGTTGGGTTGGGGTTGGTGTTGGGCTGGGGTTGATGTTGGGTTGGGGTTGATGTTGGTCTGGGGTTGATGTTGGACTCGGGTTGATGTTGGGTTGGGGTAGATGTTGGACTGGCGTTGATGTTGGGTTGGGGTTGATGTTGGGCTGGTGTTGATGTTGGACTCAGGTTGATGTTGGGTTGGTGTTGATGTTGTGTTGGGGTTGATGTTGGGCTGTTGTTGATTTTGGACTCGGGTTGATGTTGGATTCGTGTTGATGATGGGTTGGCGTTGACTTTGGACTGGGGTTGATGTTGGACTTGGTTGGTGTTGGGTTGGTGTTGATGATGGACTGAGGTTGATGTTGGGCTGTGATTGATGTTGGACTTGGTTGTTGTTGGGTTGGGGTAGATGTTAGGCTGGGGTTGATGTTGGGGCTGGTGTTGATGTAGGGAAAGTGTTGATGTTGGGCTGGGGTTGATGTTGAGTTGGGGTTGTTGTTGAGTTGGGGTTGATGTTGGGCTTGGGTTGATGTTGGACTTGGATGGTGTTGGGTTGGGGTTGATGTTAGGATGGTGCTGATGTTGGGGCTGGTGTTGTTGTAGGGCTGGTGTTGATGTTGGGCTGGGGTTGATGTTGAGTTGGGGTTGATGTTGGGTTGGGTTTGATGTTTGATTGGGGTTGATGTTGGGCTGGTGTTGATGTTGGTCTGGTGTTGATGTTGGGCTGGGGTTGATGTTGAGTTGGGGTTGATGTTGAGTTGGGGTTGATGTAGGGTTGGGGTTGATGTTGGATTGGGTTGATGTTGGGCTGGTGTTGATGCTGGGCTGGTTTTGATGTTGGGCTGGTGTTGATGTTGGGTTGGGGTTGATGTTGAGTTGGGGTTGATGATGAGTTGGGGTTGATGTTGGGTGGGGGTTGATGTTGGACTGGGGTTGATGTTGTGGCTGGTGTTGATGTAGGGCTGGTGTTGATGTTGGGCTGGGGTTGATGTTGATTTGGGATTGATGTTGAGTTGGAGTTGATGTTGGGCTTGGGTTGATGTTGGACTTGGTTGTTGTTGGGCTGGGGTTGATGTTAGGCTGGGGTTGATGTTGGGGCTGGTGTTGATGTAGGGCTGGTGTTGATGTTGGGCTGGGGTTGATGTTGATTTGGGGTTGATGTTGGGTTGGGTTTGATGTTTGTTTGGGGTTGATGTTGGGCCAGTGTTGATGTTGGGCTGGTGTTGATGTTGGGCTAGGGTTGATGTTGGGCTGCGGTTGATGTTGGTTTGGGCTTGATGTTGGACTGGTGTTGATGTTAGTTTGGGGTTGATGTTGGACTGGGGTTGGTGTTGGGCTGTGGTTGATATTTGGCTGCTGTTAATGTTGGTCTCGGATTGATGTTCGGCTGTTATTGATATTGGACAGTAGTTCATGTTGGGTTGGGGTGCAGTTAGGCTGGGGTTGATGTTGGGCTAGGGTTGATGTTGGGCTGCGGTTGATGTTGGTTTGGGCTTGATGTTGGTTTGGGCTTGATGTTGGACTGGTGTTGATGTTAGTTTGGGGTTGGTGTTGGGCTGTGGTTGATATTTGGCTGCTGTTAATGTTGGTCTCGGATTGATGTTCGGCTGTTATTGATATTGGACAGTGGTTCATGTTGTGTTGGGGTGCAGTTAGGCTGGGGTTGATGTTGGTTTGGAGTTGATGCTGGGGCTGGTGTTCATGTTGGGTTGAGGTTGATGTTGGTTGGTTTGGGGTTGATGTTGGGTTGGGGTTGATGTTAGGCTGGGGTTGATGTTGGGGCTGGTGTTGATGTAGGGCTGGTGTTGATGTTGGGCTGGGGTTGATGTTGAGTTGGGGTTGTTGTTGAGTTGGGGTTGATGTTGGGCTTGGGTTGATGTTGGACTTGGATGGTGTTGGGTTGGGGTTGATGTTAGGCTGGGGTTGATGTTGGGGCTGGTGTTGATGTAGGGCTGGTGTTGATGTTGGGCTGGGGTTGATGTTGAGTTGGGGTTGATGTTGGGTTGGGTTTGATGTTTGATTGGGGTTGATGTTGGGCTGGTGTTGATTTTGGGCTGGGGTTGATGTTGAGTTGGGGTGGATGTTGAGTTGGGGTTGATGTAGGGTTGGGGTTGATGTTGGATTGGGTTGATGTTGGGCTGGTGTTGATGCTGGGCTGGTTTTGATGTTGGGCTGGTGTTGATGTTGGGTTGGGGTTGATGTTGAGTTGGGGTTGATGATGAGTTGGGGTTGATGTTGGGTGGGGGTTGATGTTGGACTGGGGTTGATGTTGTGGCTGGTGTTGATGTAGGGCTGGTGTTGATGTTGGGCTGGGGTTGATGTTGATTTGGGATTGATGTTGAGTTGGAGTTGATGTTGGGCTTGGGTTGATGTTGGACTTGGTTGTTGTTGGGCTGGGGTTGATGTTAGGCTGGGGTTGATGTTGGGGCTGGTGTTGATGTAGGGCTGGTGTTGATGTTGGGCTGGGGTTGATGTTGATTTGGGGTTGATGTTGGGTTGGGTTTGATGTTTGTTTGGGGTTGATGTTGGGCCAGTGTTGATGTTGGGCTGGTGTTGATGTTTGGGCTAGGGTTGATGTTAGGCTGTGGTTGATGTTGGTTTGGGCTTGATGTTGGACTGGTGTTGATGTTAGTTTGGGGTTGATGTTGGGCTGGGGTTGGTGTTGGGCTGTGGTTGATATTTGGCTGCTGTTAATGTTGGTCTCGGATTGATGTTCGGCTTTTATTGATATTGGACAGTGGTTCATGTTGGGTTGGGGTGCAGTTAGGCTGGGGTTGATGTTGGTTTGGAGTTGATGCTGGGGCTGGTGTTCATGTTGGGTTGAGGTCGATGTTGGTTGGTTTGGGGTTGATGTTGGGTTGGGGTTGATGTTAGGCTGGGGTTGATGTTGGGGCTGGTGTTGATGTAGGGCTGGTGTTGATTTTGGGCTGGGGTTGATATTGAGTTGGGGTTGTTGTTGACTTGGGGTTGATGTTGGGCTTGGGTTGATGTTGGACTTGGATGGTGTTGGGTTGGGGTTGATGTTAGGCTGGGGTTGATGTTGGGGCTGGTGTTGATGTAGGGCTGGTGTTGATGTTGGGCTGGGGTTGATGTTGAGTTGGGGTTGATGTTGGGTTGGGTTTGATGTTTGATTGGGGTTGATGTTGGGCTGGTGTTGATGTTGGTCTGGTGTTGATGTTGGGCTGGGGTTGATGTTGAGTTGGGGTTGATGTTGAGTTGGGGTTGATGTAGGGTTGGGGTTGATGTTGGATTGGGTTGATGTTGGGCTGGTGTTGATGCTGGGCTGGTTTTGATGTTGGGTTGGGGTTGATGTTGGATTGGGGTTGATGTTGAGTTGGGGTTGATGATGAGTTGGGGTTGATGTTGGGTGGGGGTTGATGTTGGACTGGGGTTGATGTTGTGGCTGGTGTTGATGTAGGGCTGGTGTTGATGTTGGGCTGGGGTTGATGTTGATTTGGGATTGATGTTGAGTTGGAGTTGATGTTGGGCTTGGGTTGATGTTGGACTTGGTTGTTGTTGGGCTGGGGTTGATGTTAGGCTGGGGTTGATGTTGGGGCTGGTGTTGATGTAGGGCTGGTGTTGATGTTGGGCTGGCGTTGATGTTGATTTGGGGTTGATGTTGGGTTGGGTTTGATGTTTGTTTGGGGTTGATGTTGGGCCAGTGTTGATGTTGGGCTGGTGTTGATGTTGGGCTAGGGTTGATGTTGGGCTGCGGTTGATGTTGGTTTGGGCTTGATGTTGGACTGGTGTTGATGTTAGTTTGGGGTTGATGTTGGGCTAGGGTTGGTGTTGGGCTGTGGTTGATATTTGGCTGCTGTTAACGTTGGTCTCGAATTGATGTTCGGCTATTATTGATATTGGACAGTGGTTCATGTTGGGTTGGGGTGCAGTTAGGCTAGGGTTGATGTTGGGCTGGGGTTGATGTTGGTTTGGGCTTGATGTTGGACTGGTGTTGATGTTAATTTGGGGTTGATGTTGGGCTGGGGTTGGTGTTGGGCTGTGGTTGATATTTGGCTGCTGTTAACGTTGGTCTCGAATTGATGTTCGGCTGTTATTGATATTGGACAGTGGTTCATGTTGGGTTGGGGTGCAGTTAGGCTAGGGTTGATGTTGGTTTGGAGTTGATGCTGGGGCTGGTGTTCATGTTGGGTTGAGGTTGATGTTGGTTGGTTTGGGGTTGATGTTGGGTTGGGGTTGATGTTGGGCTGGGTTTAATGTTGGACTGATGTTGGTGTTGAACTGCGGTTGATGTTGGGTTGCGGTTGATGTTGGGCTGGGGTTGATGTTGGACTCGGGTTGATGTTGGGTTGGGGTAGATGTTGGACTGGCGTTGATGTTGGGTTGGAGTTGATGTTGGGCTGGGGTTGATATTGGGCAGCGGTTGATGTTTGTCTGGGGTTGATATTGGGCTGGGGCTGGTCTTGGGCTGGGGTTGATGTTGGTCTGGGGTTGATGTAGGTTTGGGGTTGAAGTTGGGCTGGGGTTGATGTTGGTTTGGGGTTGATGTTGGGTTGGGGTTGTTGAGTGACTGGGGTTGATGTTGGGCTGGTGTTGATGTTTGGGCTGGGGTTGATTTTGGACTGATGTTGATGTTGGGTTGGGGTTGATGTTGGACTGGTGTTGATGTTGGTTAGGGGTTGATGTTGGGCTGGGGTTGGTGTTGAGCTGTGGTTGATGTTTGGCTGCTGTTAATATTGGTCTCGGATTGATGTTGGGCTGTGATTGATATTGGTCTGGGGTTCATTTGGGTTGGGGTGCAGTTAGGCTGGGGTTGATGTTGGTTTGGGGTTGTTGCTGGGGCTGGTGTTCATGTTGGGCTGAGGTTGATGTTGGTTGAGTTGGGTTTGGTTTTGGGCTGGGGTAGATGTTGGGTTGGGGTTGATGTTGGCCTGGGATTGATGTTGGCCTGGGGTTGATGTTGGGCTGGGGTTGATGTTGGCCTGGTGTTATTGTTGGGTTGGTGTTGATGTTGGGTTGGGGTAGATGTTGGATTGGCTTTGATGTTGGGTTGGGGTTGAAGGTGGGCTGTTATTGATTTTGGACTCGGGTTGGGGTTGATGATTGGTTGGCGTTGATGTTGGACTGGGGTTGATGATGGACTTGGTTGTTGTTGGGTTGGTGTTGATGATGGACTGCGGTTGATGTTGGGCTGGGATTGATGTTGGACTTGGTTGGTGTTGGGTTGGGTTGATGTTAGGCTGGGGTTGATGTTGGGGCTGGTGTTGACGTAGGGCTGATGTTGATGTTGGCCTGTGCTTGATGTTGATTTGGGGTTGATGTTGAGTTGGGGTTGATGTTTGATTGGGGTTGATGTTGGGCCGGTGTTGATGTTGGGCTGATGTTGATGTTTGGCTGGGGTTGATGTTGAGTTGGGGTGGATATTGAGTTTGGGTTGATGTTGGGTTGGGGTTGATGTTGGATTGGGGTTGATGTTGGGCTGGTGTTGATGCTGGGCTGGTGTTGATGTTGGGCTGGGGCTGATGTTGAGTTGGGGTTGATGTTGGGTTGGGGTTGATATTGGACTGGGGTTGATGTTGGGCTGGTGTTGATGTTGGACTGATGTTGATGTTGGTTTGATGTTGATGTTGGGCTGGGGTTGGTGGTGGGCTGTGGTTGATATTTGGCTGCTGTTAATGTTGGTCTCGGATTGATGTTCGACTGTGATTGATATTGGACTGGGGTTCATGTTGGGTTGGGGTGCAGTTAGGCTGGGGTTGATGTTGGTTTGGAGTTGATGCTGGGACTGGTGTTCATGTTGGGTTGAGGTTGATGTTGGTTGGGTTGGGGTTGGTGTTGGGCTGGGGTTGATGTTGGGTTGGGGTTGATGTTGGTCTGGGGTTGATGTTGGACTCGGGTTGATGTTGGGTTGGGGTAGATGTTGGACTGGCGTTGATGTTGGGTTGGGGTTGATGTTGGACTCGGGTTGATGTTGGGTTGGTGTTGATGTTGTGTTGGGGTTGATGTTGGGCTGTTGTTGATTTTGGACTCGGGTTGATGTTGGATTCGTGTTGATGATGGGTTGGCGTTGACTTTGGACTGGGGTTGATGTTGGACTTGGTTGGTGTTGGGTTGGGGTAGATGTTAGGCTGGGGTTGATGTAGGGCTGGTGTTGATGTTGGGCTGGGGTTGATGTTGAGTTAGGGTTGTTGTTGAGTTGGGGTTGATGCTGGGCTTGGGTTGATGTTGGACTTGGATGGTGTTGGGTTGGGGTTGATGTTAGGCTGGGGTTGATGTTGGGGCTGGTGTTGATGTAGGACTGGTGTTGATGTTGGGCTGGGGTTGATGTTGAGTTGGGGTTGATGTTGGGTTGAGTTTGATGTTTGATTGGGGTTGATGTTGGGCTGGTGTTGATGTTGGTCTGGTGTTGATGTTGGGCTGGGGTTGATGTTGAGTTGGGGTTGATGTTGAGTTGGGGTTGATGTAGGGTTGGGGTTGATGTTGTGTTGGGGTTGATGTTGGGCTGTTGTTGATTTTGGACTCGGGTTGATGTTGGATTCGTGTTGATGATGGGTTGGCGTTGACTTTGGACTGGGGTTGATGTTGGACTTGGTTGGTGTTGGGTTGGTGTTGATGATGGACTGAGGTTGATGTTGGGCTGTGATTGATGTTGGACTTGGTTGTTGTTGGGTTGGGGTAGATGTTAGGCTGGGGTTGATGTTGGGGCTGGTGTTGACGTAGGGCTGATGTTGATGTTGGCCTGTGCTTGATGTTGATTTGGGGTTGATGTTGAGTTGGGGTTGATGTTTGATTGGGGTTGATGTTGGGCCGGTGTTGATGTTGGGCTGATGTTGATGTTTGGCTGGGGTTGATGTTGAGTTGGGGTGGATATTGAGTTTGGGTTGATGTTGGGTTGGGGTTGATGTTGGATTGGGGTTGATGTTGGGCTGGTGTTGATGCTGGGCTGGTGTTGATGTTGGGCTGGGGCTGATGTTGAGTTGGGGTTGATGTTGGGTTGGGGTTGATATTGGACTGGGGTTGATGTTGGGCTGGTGTTGATGTTGGACTGATGTTGATGTTGGTTTGATGTTGATGTTGGGCTGGGGTTGGTGTTGGGCTGTGGTTGATATTTGGCTGCTGTTAATGTTGGTCTCGGATTGATGTTCGGCTGTGATTGATATTGGACTGGGGTTCATGTTGGGTTGGGGTGCAGTTAGGCTGGGGTTGATGTTGGTTTGGAGTTGATGCTGGGACTGGTGTTCATGTTGGGTTGAGGTTGATGTTGGTTGGGTTGGGGTTGGTGTTGGGCTGGGGTTGATGTTGGGTTGCGGTTGATGTTGGTCTGGGGTTGATGTTGGACTCGGGTTGATGTTGGGTTGGGGTAGATGTTGGACTGGCGTTGATGTTGGGTTGGGGTTGATGTTGGGCTGGTGTTGATGTTGGACTCAGGTTGATGTTGGGTTGGTGTTGATGTTGTGTTGGGGTTGATGTTGGGCTGTTGTTGATTTTGGACTCGGGTTGGTGTTGGATTCGTGTTGATGATGGGTTGGCGTTGACTTTGGACTGGGGTTGATGTTGGACTTGGTTGGTGTTGGGTTGGTGTTGATGATGGACTGAGGTTGATGTTGGGCTGTGATTGATGTTGGACTTGGTTGTTGTTGGGTTGGGGTAGATGTTAGGCTGGGGTTGATGTTGGGGCTGGTGTTGATGTAGGGAAAGTGTTGATGTTGGGCTGGGGTTGATGTTGAGTTGGGGTTGTTGTTGAGTTGGGGTTGATGTTGGGCTTGGGTTGATGTTGGACTTGGATGGTGTTGGGTTGGGGTTGATGTTAGGCTGGGATTGATGTTGGGGCTGGTGTTGATGTAGGGCTGGTGTTGATGTTGGGCTGGGGTTGATGTTGAGTTGGGGTTGATGTTGGGTTGGGTTTGATGTTTGATTGGGGTTGATGTTGGGCTGGTGTTGATGTTGGTCTGGTGTTGATGTTGGGCTGGGGTTGATGTTGAGTTGGGGTTGATGTTGAGTTGGGGTTGATGTAGGGTTGGGGTTGATGTTGGATTGGGTTGATGTTTGGCTGGTGTTGATGCTGGGCTGGTTTTGATGTTGGGCTGGTGTTGATGTTGGGTTGGGGTTGATGTTGAGTTGGGGTTGATGATGAGTTGGGGTTGATGTTGGGTGGGGGTTGATGTTGGACTGGGGTTGATGTTGTGGCTGGTGTTGATGTAGGGCTGGTGTTGATGTTGGGCTGGGGTTGATGTTGATTTGGGATTGATGTTGAGTTGGAGTTGATGTTGGGCTTGGGTTGATGTTGGACTTGGTTGTTGTTGGGCTGGGGTTGATGTTAGGCTGGGGTTGATGTTGGGGTTGGTGTTGATGTAGGGCTGGTGTTGATGTTGGGCTGGGGTTGATGTTGATTTGGGGTTGATGTTGGACTGGTGTTGATGTTAGTTTGGGGTTGATGTTGGGCTGGGGTTGGTGTTGGGCTGTGGTTGATATTTGGCTGCTGTTAATGTTGGTCTCGGATTGATGTTCGGCTGTTATTGATATTGGACTGTGGTTCATGTTGGGTTGGGGTGCAGTTAGGCTGGGGTTGATGTTGGTTTGGAGTTGATGCTGGGGCTGGTGTTCATGTTGGGTTGAGGTTGATGTTGGTTGGTTTGGGGTTGATGTTGGGTTGGGGTTGATGTTGGGCTGGGTTTAATGTTGGACTGATGTTGGTGTTGAACTGCGGTTGATGTTGGGTTGCGGTTGATGTTGGGCTGGGGTTGATGTTGGACTCGGGTTGATGTTGGGTTGGGGTAGATGTTGGACTGGCCTTGATGTTGGGTTGGAGTTGATGTTGGGCTGGGGTTGATATTGGGCAGCGGTTGATGTTTGTCTGGGGTTGATATTGGTCTGGGGCTGGTCTTGGGCTGGGGCTGATGTTGGTCTGGGGTTGATGTAGGTTTGGGGTTGATGTTGGGCTTGGTTGGTGTTGGTTTGGGGTTGATGTTAGGCTGGGGTTGATGTTGGGGCTGGTGTTGATGTAGGGCTGGTGTTGATGTTGGGCTGGGGTTGATGTTGATTTGGGGTTGATGTTGAGTTGGGGTTGATGTTGGACTTGGTTGGTGTTCTGTTGGGGTTGATGTTAGGCTGGGGTTGATGTTGGGGCTGATGTTGTTGTAGGGCTGGTGTTGATGTTGGGCTGGGGTTGATGTTGGGCTGGGGCTGATGTTGAGTTGGGGTTGATGTTCTGGTGGGGTTGATGTAGGGTTGGGGTTGATGTTGGATTGGGGTTGATGTTGGGCTGGGGTTGATGTTGGGCTGGTGTTGATGTTGGGTTGGGGTTGATGTTGAGTTGGGGTTGATGTTGGGTTGGGGTTGATGTTGGACTGGGGTTGATGTTGGGCTGGTGTTGTTGTTTGGGCTGGGGTCGATGTTGGTCTGATGTTGATGTTCGTTTGGGGTTGATGTTGGACTGGTGTTGATGTTGGTTTGGGGTTGATGTTGGGCTGGGGTTGGTGTTGGGCCGTGGTTGATGGTTGGCTGCTGTTAATGTTGGTCTCGGATTGATGTTTGGCTGTGATTGATATTGGACTGGGGTTCATGTTGGGTTGGGGTGCAGTTAGGCTGGGGTTGATGTTGGTTTGGGGTTGATGCTGGGGCTGGTGTTCATGTTGGGTTGAGGTTGATGTTGGTTGGGTTGGGGTTGGTGTTGGGCTGGGGTTGACGTTGGGTTGTGGTTGATGTTGGTCTGGGGTTGATGTTGGACTGATGGTGATGTTGAACTGCGGTTGATGTTGGGTTGCGGTTGATGTTGGGTTGGAGTTGATATTGGACTGATGTTGATGTTGGGTTGATGTTGATGTTGGACTGGTGTTGATGTTGGTTTGGGATTGATGTTGGGCTGCGGTTGATGTTGGGCCGGCGATGATGCTGTGCTCGGATTGATGTTGGGCAGGGTTTGAGGTTGGACTGATTTTTATGTTGGGCTGGGGTTGATGTCGCGTTGTGGTTGATGTTGGGCTGTGGTTGATGTTGGGTTGTGATTGAATTTTCGTTGGTGTTGATGTTGGGCTGGTGTTGATGTTGGGCTGGGGTTTGATGTTGTGCTGGGGTTGATGTTCGGCTGGGGTTGATTTTGGTCTGGGTTTGATGTTAGGCTGCGGTTGATGTTGATTTGGTGTTGATGTTGGTATGGGGTTGATTTTTAGCTGCGGTTGAATTTGGGCTGTGGTTGATGTTGGGCTGGGTTTGATGTTGGGCTAGGGTTCATGTTGGGCTAGGGTTCATGTTTGGCTGGTGCTGATATGGGGCTGGGGTTGATGTTGAACTGGGGTTGATGTTGGGCTGGTGTTGATGTTGGTTTGCGGTTGATGTTGGTCTCGGGTGTATATTCGACTAGGGTTTACGTTGGGCTGGGGTTGGTTTTGGAATCCTTTTGATTTTGGGCTGGGGTCGATGTTGGGCTGGAGTTGATGTCGTGCTCGGGTTCATGTTGGTCTGAGGTTGATATTGGTCTGGGGTTGATGTTGGGCTGGGGTTGATGTTGGTCTGGGGTTGGTGTTGGGCTGGGGTTGATGTTTGGCTGCTGTTAATGTTGGTCTTGGATTATGTTGGGCTGTGATTGATATTGGACTGGGGTTCATGTTGGGTTGGGGTGCAGTTAGGCTGGGGTTGATGTTGGTTTGGAGTTGATGCTGGGGCTGATGTTCATGTTGGTTTGAGGTTGATGTTGGTTGGGTTGGGGTTGATGTTGGGCTGGGGTTGATGTTGGGTTGTGATTGAATTTTGGCTGGTGTTGATGTTGGGCTGGTGTTGATGTTGGGCTGGGGTTTGATGTTGGGCTGGGTTTGATGTTAGGCTGCGGTTGATGTTGATTTGGTGTTGATGTTGGTGTGGGGTTGATTTTTGGCTGGGGTTGATTTTGGGCTGTGGTTGATGTTGGGCTGGGTTTGATGTTGGGCTAGGGTTCATGTTGGGCTAGGGTTCATGTTTGGCTGGTGCTGATGTGGGGCTGGGGTTGATGTTGAACTTGGGTTGATGTTGGGCTGGGGTGTATATTCGACTAGGTTTGATGTTGGGCTGGGGTTGATTTTGAAATCTTTTTGATTTTGGGCTGGGGTCGATGTTGGGCTGGAGTTGATGTCGTGCTCGGGTTCATGTTGGTCTGAGGTTGATATTGATTTTTATGTTCAATTTGGTCTGGGGTTGATATTGGTCTGGGGTTGATGTTGGGCTGGGGTTGATATTCGGCTGGTGTTGATGTTGGGTTGGGGTTGATGTTGGGCTGGGGTTGGTGTTGGGCTGTGGTTGATGTTTGGCTGCTGTTAATGTTGGTCTCGGATTGATGTTTGGCTGTGATTGATATTGGACTGGGGTTCATGTTGGGTTGGGGTGCAGTTAGGGTGGGGTTGATGTTGGTTTGGCGTTGATGCTGGGGCTGGTGTTCATGTTGGGTTGAGGTTGATGTTGGTTGGGTTGGGGTTGGTGTTGGGCTGGGGTTGATGTTGGGTTGGGGTTGATGTTGGTCTGGGGTTGATGTTGGACTGATGTTGATGTTGAACTGCGGTTGATGTTGGGTTGCGGTTGATGTTGGACGGTGGGTTGATGTTGGGGTGGGGTTGATGTTGGGCTGGGGTTGATGTTGGACTCATGTTGATGTTGTGTTGGGGTTGATGTTGGACTGGTGTTGATGTTGGTTTGGGATTGATGTTGGGCTGGGGTTGATGTTGGGCTCGGGTTGATGTTGGGCATGAATTGATGTTGGACTGGTTTTTATTTTGGGCTGGGGTTGATGTCGCGTTGTGGTTGATGTTGGGCTGTGGTTGATTTTTGGCTGGTGTTGATGTTGGGCTGGTGTTGATGTTGGGTTGGGGTTTGATGTTGGGCTGGGGTTGATGTTCGGCTGGGGTTGATGTTGGTCTGGGTTTGATGTTGGGCTGCGGTTGATGTTGATTTGGTATTGATGCTGGGGTGGGGTTGATTTTTGGCTGCGGTTGATTTTGGGCTGTGGTTGATGTTGGGCTGGGATTGATGTTGGGCTAGGGTTCATGTTGGGCTAGGGTTCATGTTTGGCTGGTGCTGATGTGGGGCTGGGGTTGATGTTGAACTTGGGTTGATGTTGGGCTGGGGTTGAAGTTGGACTGGGGTTGATGTTGTGCTGGGGTTGATGTTGGGCTGGGGTTGATGTTGGAATCCTTTTGATTTTGGGCTGGCGTCGATGTTGGGCTGGAGTTGATATCGTGCTCGGATTCATGTTGGTCTGAGGTTGATGTTGATTTTTATGTTCAAGTTGGTCTGGGGTTGATATTGGTCTGGGATAGTTGTTGGGCTGGGGTTGATATTCGGCTGGTGTTGATGTTGGCTTGGGGTTGGTATTGGGCTTGGTTTGATGTTGGGCTAGGGCTAATGTTGGTCTGGGGTTGATGTTGGGCTATGGTTGAATTTCGGCTGTGGTTGATGTTGGTTGGGCTGGGGTTGATGTTGGTCTGGGGTTGATGTTGGGTTGGCATTGATGTTGGACTGGGGTTGATGATGGACTTGGTTGGTGTTGGGCTGGGGTTGATAATGGACAGAGGTTGATGTTGGGCTGGGTTGATGTTGGGCTGGTGTTGATGTTGTGCTGGGGTTGATGTTGGGCTGGGATTGATGTCAGGCTGGGGTTGATGTTTGGCTGGGGTTGATGTTTGTCTCGGATTGATGTTCGGCTGTGGTTGATATTGGACTGGGGTTCATGTTGTGTTGGGGTGCAGTTAGGCTGGGGTTGATGTTTGTTTGGGGTTGATGCTGTGGCTGGTGTTCATGTTGGGCTGAGGTTGATGTTGGGCTGGGGTTGATGTTGGACTGGTTTTAATGTTGGGTTGGGGTTGATGTTGGACTGGGGTTGATGTTGTTTTGGGGTTGATGTTGGGCTGGGGTTGATGTTGGACTGGGGTTGATGTTGGTTTGCGTTTGTTGTTCGACTGGGGTTGATGTTTGGCTGGGATTGATCTTGAACTGGGGTTGATGTGGGGCTGTGGCTGATGTTGGTCTGGATTTGATGTTGGGCTGCGGTTGTTGTTGGGCTGGGGTTGATGTTTGGCTGGGGGGGTTGATGGTGGGCTGCGTTTGATGTTGGGCTGGGGTTGATGTTGGGCTGGCATTGATGTTGGTCTGGGGTTGATGTTACGCTGCGGTTGATGTTGGGCTGGGGTTGATGTTGGGCTGGTGTTGATGTTGGGCTGTGGTTGACGTTTGGCTAGTGTTCATGTTGGGCTTGGGTTGATGTTGGGCTTGGGTTGATGTTGATATTTTTGTTAATGTTGGTCTGGGGTTGATGTTGGGTTGGCGTTGATGTTCGACTGTGGTTGATGCTTGGCTGGGGTTGATGTTGGGCTGGGTTGATGTTTAGCTGGTATTGATGTTGCGCTGAGGTTGATGTTGGGCTGGGTTTCATGTTGGTTTGGGGTTGATGTTGATCTGTGCTTTGATGTTGCGCTGGGGTTGATGTTGGGTTGGGGTTGATGCTGGGCTGGGGTTGAGGTTGGTTTGGAGTTGATGATGAGGCAGGGGTTGATGTTGGGTTGGAGTTGATGTTCAGCTGGGGTTGATTTTGGGCTGGGGTTGATGTTGGGCTGCGGTTGATGTTGTGCTGGGGTTGATGTTGGGCTGGGGTTGATTTTGGGCTGGGGTTGATGTTGGGTTGTGGTTGACTTTGGGCTGGGGTTGATGTTGGGCTGGGTTTGATGTTTGGCTGGGTTTGATGTTTGGCTGGGTTTGATGTTGGTCTGGGGATGATGTTCGGCTGGGTTTGATGTTGGGCTGGGGTTAGTGTTGGTCTCGTGTTGATTTTGGTGTGGGGTTGATGTTGGACTGGGTTTGAAGATGAATTGGGGTTGACGTTAGACTGGGGTTGATGTTGGGCTGGGGTTGATGTTGGGCTGGGGATGATCTTCGGCTGGGTTTGATGTTGGTCTTGGATTGATGTTGGGCTGGGGTTGATGCTTGGCTGGTGTTGATTTTAGGCTGGGGTTGATGTTTGGCTGTTGTCGATGTTGGGTAGTGATTGGTGTTTGGCTGGGGTTGATGTTGGTTTGGGGTTAATGTTGGTTTGGGGTTGATGTTGGGCTTTGGTTGATATTGGACTGGGGTTGATGTTGGGGCAGGGGTTGATGTTGGTTTGGGGTTGATATTTGGCTGGGGTTGATGTTGGGCTGGGGTTGATGTTGGGTTTGTTTTGATGTTGGGCTCAGGTAGATGATTTGCTTGGGTTGATGTTGGGTTGGGTTTGGTGTTGGGCTCGTGTTGATGTTGGTGTGGGGTTGATGTTGGACTGGGTTTGAAGATGAGCTGGGGTTGATGTTAGACTGGGGTTGATATTGGGCTGGGGTTGATGTTAAGTTAAGTTGATGTTGGGCTGGGGTTGATATTGGGCTGGGGTTGATGTTGGGCTGCGGTTGATGTTTGGTTTGTGATGATGTTGGGCTGGGGTAGATGATTTGCTTGAGTTGATGTTGGGCAGGGGTTGGTGTTGGGCTCGTATTGATGTTGGTGTGGGCTTGATGTTGGTCTGCTGTTGATGTTGTATATTGTGTTGATATTAACGTTGATGCTGTTGGTGTTGATGGTTATTGTGATGTTTACCTTAATATTAATTTTAGTGTCAGTGTTTGTATTGATATTGATGTTGGCATTGGTGTTAATGTTGGTTTTGATATTGGTGTTGGTGCTGCTGTTGGTGTTGGTGTTGAAGTTACTTTTGACTTTGGTGTTAGTATTGATGACAATGTTGATGTTAAAATTGCTGTTAATGTTAATGCTCATGTTAACTTTGGTGTTGGTGTCCATCTAAATGTTTATGTCAATGTTCAGGTCGATGTTGGTATTGATGTTTACTTTGGCTTTGATGTTGGTATTTCTGTTGGTCTTCATGTTGATTTTGGTGTCAGTGTTGGTTTTGATTTTGGTGTTCTTGTTGGTGTTGGTGTTAAAGTGGGTGTTTGTGATGATGGTGATGCTGTTTATGTTGAACTTAATGATGGTGTTGCTGTTGCTTTATGTTGACGTTGGTTCTGTTGTTCAGGCTGATGCTGGGATATTGCTGTTGGTGTGAATGCTTGTTATGATTTTAGTCTTCATGTTAAGATTGATTTTGATAATAGTGTTCATATCAATACTGGTGTTGGTGTTAATGTTGATGATTGTGTTAATGACGCTGTTGATGTCAAAGTCGATGCTCATTTTGTCATTGATGTTGATGTTTTAGTTGATGACAATGTTGCTGTTGGTATTGAAGCTTATGTTAATATTTTTGTAAATATTGATGGTGGTGTCAGTGTTCATGCCAATGTTGCTGTTGTTAATGCGGGTGTGGATGCTGGTGATGGTAGCATTGGTGTTGATGTTGGTTTTGTTGGTGATGTTGATATTAATACTGACATTGGTGTTGATGATGATGTTAGTTTTGGTGTTAGTGTTAGTGTTGATGGTTTGTTCTGATGTTGGAGCTGTCATTGTGCTAATATGGATATTGAAGTTGGTGTTGAGTTTTTTGTTCATATTTTTGTTGGCGTCGATCTCGGTGGCACATATATTGGTGTTGATGCTAATTTGATTATGGTGCTCACGTTGATGTTCATGTTGGTATTGTAGTGGGTGATGATGCTGATTTAATTATGGAGCTCACGTTGATGCTAGTGCTGATGATATAATGGGTGTTGATGCTGATTTGATAATGGTGTTCACGCTGATGTTAGTGATGGGGTTGTAGAGGGTGTTGCTGCTGAATTGATTATGGTGCTCACATTGATGTTAATGCTGGTGTTGTAGTTGGTGTTGATGCTGATTTGATTATGGTGCTCACATTGATGTTAGTGCTGGCGTTGTAGTGGGTGTTGACGATGATTTGATCATGGTGCTCACGTTGATGTTAGTGCTGGTTTTGTTGGTGGGTATTGATGCTGATTTGATGATGGTGCTCACGTTGATGTTAGTGCAGGCATTGTAGTGGGTGTTGACGATGATTTGATTATGGTGCTCAAGCTGAAGTTAGCGCTGGTGTTGTACTTGGTGTTGATGTTTGTTTTATTTTGGTGCTCACGTTGATGTTAGTGCTGGTGTTGTAGTGGGTGTTGATGCTGATTTGATTGTGGTGCTCACGGTGAGGTTAGTGCTGGTGTTGTAGTTGGTGTTGATGCTGATTTGATTATGGTGTACACGTTGATGTAGTGCTGGTGTTGTAGTTGATGTTGATGCTGTTTTAATTTTGGTGCTCATGTTGATGTTAGTGCTGGTGTTGTAGTTGGTGTTGATGCTGAATTGAGTATGTTTCTCATGTTGATGTTAATGCTGGTGTTGTGGTGGGTGTTGACGATGAATTGATGATGGTGCTCACGTTGATGTTAGTGCAGGCATTGTAGTGGGTGTTGACGATGATTTGATTATGGTGCTCAAGCTGAAGTTAGCGCTGGTGTTGTACTTGGTGTTGATGCTTGTTTTATTTTGGTGCTCACGTTGATGTTAGTGCTGGTGTTGTAGTTGGTGTTGATGCTGATTTGATTATGGTGTTCCCATTGATGTAGTGCTGGTATTGTAGTTGATGTTGATGCTGTTTTAATTTTGGTGCTCATGTTGATGTTAGTGCTGGTGTTGTAGTTGGTGTTGATGCTGATTTGAGTATGTTGCTCACGTTGATGTTAATGCTGGTGTTGTAGTGGGTGTTGACGATGGTTTGATTGTGGTGCTCACGTTGATGTTAGTGCTGGTGTTGTAGTTGGTGTTGATGCTGTTTTAACTTTGGTGCTCACATTGATGTTAGTGCTGGTGTTGTAGTGGGTGTTGATGCTGATTTGATTATGGTGCTCACGTTGATGTTAGTGCTGGTGTTTCAGTGGGTGTTGGTGATGATTTGATTGTGTTGATCACGTTGATGATAGTGCTGGTGTTGTAGTTGGTGTTGATGTTGTTTTGATTTTGTTGCTCCCCTAAACGTTAGTGCTGGAGTTGTAGTGGGTGTTGATGCTGATTTGTTTATGGTGCTCATGTTAATGTTAGTGTTGGTTTTGCAGTATTTGTTGGTGCTGATTTGATTATGCTGTTCACGTTGATGTAAATGTTGATGTTGTAGTGAGTGTTGATGCAGATTTGAGTATGTTGATCGCGTTGATGTTAGTGCTGGTGTTGTCGTGAGTGTTGATGCAGATTTGATTATGATGCTCACGTTGATGCTAGTGCGGTTGTAGTGGGTGGGGATGCTGATTTGATTATGTTGCTCACATCGATGTTACTGCTGGTGATGTGGTGGGTGTTGATGCTGATTTGATTATGGTGCTCACGATGATGTTAGTGGTGGAGTTGTAGGGGGTGTTGACGATGATTTGATTATGGTGCTCACGTTGACGTGAGTGCTGGTGTTGTAGTGAGTGTTGATGCTGATTTGATTATGATGCTCATGCTGATGTTAGTGTTGGCGTTGTGGTGGGTGTTGATGCTGATTTGATTATGGTGCTCACGTTGATGTTAGTGCTGGTTTTGTTGGTGGGTATTGATGCTGATTTGATGATGGTGCTCACGTTGATGTTAGTGCTGGTGTATTAGTTGGTGTTGATGCTGATTTGATTATGGTGCTCACGTTGATGTTAGTGCTGGTATTGTAGTTGGTGTTGATGTTCGTTTTATTTTGGTGCTCACGTTGATGTTAGTGCTGGTGTTGTAGTGGGTGTTGATGCTGATTTGATTGTGGTGCTCACATTGATGTTAGTGCTGGTGTTGTTGTTGGTGTTGATGCTGATTTGATTATGGTGTTCACGTTGATGTAGTGCTGGTGTTGTAGTTGATGTTGATGCTGTTTTAATTTTGGTGCTCATGTTGATGTTAGTGCTGGTGTTGTAGTTGGTGTTGATGCTGATTTGAGTATGTTGCTCATGTTGATGTTAATGCTGGTGTTGTAGTGGGTGTTGACGATGAATTGATGATGGTGCTCACGTTGATGTTAGTGCAGGCATTGTAGTGGGTGTTGACGATGATTTGATTATGGTGCTCAAGCTGAAGTTAGCGCTGGTGTTGTACTTGGTGTTGATGCTTGTTTTATTTTGGTGCTCACGTTGATGTTAGTGCTGGTGTTGTAGTTTGTGTTGATGCTGATTTGATTATGGTGTTCCCATTGATGTAGTGCTGGTATTGTAGTTGATGTTGATGCTGTTTTAATTTTGGTGCTCATGTTGATGTTAGTACTGGTGTTGTAGTGGGTGTTGACGATGGTTTGATTGTGGTGCTCACGTTGATGTTAGTGCTGGTGTTGTAGTTGGTGTTGATGCTGTTTTAACTTTGGTGCTCACATTGATGTTAGTGCTGGTGTTGTAGTGGGTGTTGATGCTGATTTGATTATGGTGCTCACGTTGATGTTAGTGCTGGTGTTTCAGTGGGTGTTGGTGATGATTTGATTGTGTTGATCACGTTGATGATAGTGCTGGTGTTGTAGTTGGTGTTGATGTTGTTTTGATTTTGTTGCTCCCCTAAACGTTAGTGCTGGAGTTGTAGTGGGTGTTGATGCTGATTTGTTTATGGTGCTCATGTTAATGTTAGTGTTGGTTTTGCAGTATTTGTTGGTGCTGATTTGATTATGCTGTTCACGTTGATGTAAATGTTGATGTTGTAGAGAGTGTTGATGCAGATTTGAGTATGTTGATCGCGTTGATGTTAGTGCTGGTGTTGTCGTGAGTGTTGATGCAGATTTGATTATGATGCTCACGTTGATGCTAGTGCGGTTGTTGTAGTGGGTGGGGAAGCTGATTTGATTATGTTGCTCACATAAATGTTACTGCTGGTGATGTGGTGGGTGTTGGTGCTGATTTGATTATGGTGCTCACGATGATGTTAGTGGTGGAGTTGTAGGGGGTGTTGACGATGATTTGATTATGGTGCTCACGTTGACGTGAGTGCTGGTGTTGTAGTGAGTGTTGATGCTGATTTGATTATGATGCTCATGCTGATGTTAGTGTTGGCATTGTGGTGGGTGTTGATGCTGACTTGATTATGGTGCTCACGTTGATGTTAGTGCTGGTTTTGTTGGTGGGTGTTGATGATGATTTGATGATGGTGCTCACGTTGATGTTAGTGCTGGTGTTGTAGTTGGTGTTGATGCTGATTTGAGTATGTTGCTCACGATGGTGATAGTGCTGGTTTTGTTGGTGGGTATTGATGCTGATTTGATTATGGTGCTCTCGTTGATGTTCGTACTGGGGTTGTAGTGGGTGTTGATACTGATTTGATTATGGTGCACATTTTGGTGATTGTGCTAGTGTTGTAGTGGATGTTTATGCAGATTTGATTATGGTGCTCACATTGATGTGAGTGCTGGTGTTGTAGTGGGTGTTGATGCTGATTTGATGATGGTGCTCACGTTGATGTTAGTGCTGGTGTTGTAGTTGGTGTTGATGCTGATTTGAGTATGTTGCTCACGATGGTGATAGTGCTGGTTTTGTTGGTGGGTATTGATGCTGATTTGATTATGGTGCTCTCGTTGATGTTCGTACTGGGGTTGTTGTGGGTGTTGATGCTGATTTGATAATGGTTCTCACGTTGATATTAGTGCTGGTGTTGTAGTGGGTGTTGATGCTGATTTGATTATGGTGTTCACGTTGATGTAGTGCTGGTGTTGTAGTTGGTGTTGATGCTGATTTGATTATGGTGTTCATGTTGAGGTAGTGCTGGTGTTTTAGTTGGTGTTGATGCTGATTTGATTATGGTGTTCACGTTGATGTAGTGCTGGTGTTGTAGTTGGTGTTGATGTTGTTTTGAATTTGGTGCTCACGTTGATGTTAGTGCTGGTGTTGCAGTGGGTGTTGATGTTGATTTGATTATTTTTGTCACGTTGATGTTAGTGCTTGTCTTGTAGTGGGTGTTGATGTGGATTTGCTGATGATGCTCACGTTGATGTTAGTGCTGGTGTTGTAGTGGGTGTTGATGCTGTCTTGATTATTTTGGTCACGTTGATGTTAGTGCTGGAGTTTCATTGTTGGTGCTGATTTAATTATGTTGAACACGTTGATGTTAGTGCTGGTTTTGTAGAGAGTGTTGATGCTGACTTGATTGTGGTGCTCCCAATGATGTTTGTGCTCTTGTTGAAGTGAGTGTTGATGCAGATTTGAGTATGTTGATCACGTTGATGCTCGTGCTGGTGTTGTAGTTGGTGTTGATGCTGATTAGATTATGGTGCTCACGTTGATGTTAGTGCTGGTGTTGTACTTGGTGTTGATGCTGATTTGATTATGTTGCTCATGTTAATGCTAGTGCTGGTGTTGTAGTTGTTGTTGATGCTGATTAGATTATGGTGCTCACGTTGATGTTAGTGCTGGTGTTGTTGGTCGGTGTTGATGCTGATTTGATTATGGTGCACACGTTGATGTAGTGCTGCTGTTGTAGTTGGTGTTGATGTTGTTTTCATTTTGGTGCTCACATTGATGTTAGTGCTGGTGTTGTAGTGGATGTTGATGCAGATTTGAGTGGGTTGATCTCATTGATTTTAGTGCTGGTGTTGTAGTGAGTGTCGATGCTGATTTGATTATGTTGCTCACTTTGATGTTAGTGCTGGTGTTGTATTGGCTGTTGAAGATGATTTGATTATGGTGTTCACGCTGATGTTAGTTCTGGTGTTGTAGTTGCTGTTTTGATTTTGTTGCTCACGTTGATGTTAGTGCTGGTGTTGTAGTTTGTGTTGATGCTGATTTGATTATGGGGCTCACGTTGATGTTAGTACTGGTGTTGTTGGTGGGTATTGATGCTGATTTGATTATGGTGCTCACGTTGATGTAGTGCTGCTGTTGTAGTTGGTGTTGATGTTGTTTTCATTTTGGTGCTCACATTGATGTTAGTGCTGGTGTTGTAGTGGATGTTGATGCAGATTTGAGTAGGTTGATCTCATTGATTTTAGTGCTGGTGTTGTTGGTGGGTATTGATGCTGATTTGATTATGGTGCCCACGTTGATGTTAGTGCTGGTGTTGTAGTGGGTATTGATGCAGATTTGTTTATGATACTCACGTTGATGTTAGTGCTGCTATTGTAGTGGGCGTTGATGCTGATTTTATTATGGCGTTCATGTTGATGTAGTGCTGGTGTTCTAGTTGTTGTTGATGCTGTTTTAATTTTGATGCTCACGTTGATGTTAGTGCTGGTGTTGTAGTTGGTGTTGATGCTGTTTTAATTTTGGTGCTCTCGTTGATGTTAGTGCTGGTGTTGCAGTTGGTATTGATGCTGATTTGATTATAGTGCTCACGTTGATGTTGGTGCTGGTGTTGTAGTGGGTGTTGTTGCTGATTTGATTATTTTGGTCACGTTGAAATTAGTGCTGGAGTTGTAGTGGGCATTGATGCTGATTTGTATATGGTGCTCACGTTGATGTTAGTGCTGGTGTTGCAGTTGGTGTTGATGTTGTTTTGATTTTGTTGCTCACATAGACGTTAGTGCTGGTGTTGCAGTTGGTGTTGACGCAGATTTCATTATTTTGGTCACGTTGTTGATAGTGCTTGTGTTGTAGTGGTTATTGATTCTGATTTGTTTATGATACTCATGTTGATGTTAGTGCTGGTGTTGTAGTGGGTGTTGATTCTGATTTGATTGTGGTGTTCACGTTGATGTTAGTGGTGCTATTGTAGTGGGTGTTGATGCTGGTTTTATTATGGTGTTCATGTTGATGTAGTGCTGGTGTTCTAGCTGGTGTTGATGCTGTTTTAATTTTGGTGCTCTCGTTGATGTTAATGCTGGAGTTGTAGTGGGTATTGATGCTGATTTGTATATGGTGCTCACGTTGATGTTAGTGCTGGTTTTGCAGTGTTAGTTGGTGCTGATTTGATTATGGTGTTCACATTGATGTAAATGATGATGTTGTAGTGAGTGTTGTTGGAGATTTGAGTATGTTGATCGCGTTGATGTTAGTGCTGGTGTTGTCGTGAGTGTTGATGCAGGTTGGATTATGATGCTCACGTTGATGTTAGTGCAGGCATTGTAGTGGGTGTTGATTCTGCTTTGATTATGGTCTTCACATGGATGTAGTGCTGATGTTGTACTTGGTGTTGATGCTTGTTTTATTTTGGTGCTCACGTTGATGTTAGTGCTGGTGTTGTAGTTTGTGTTGATGCTGATTTGATTATGTTGTTCCCATTGATGTAGTGCTGGTATTGTAGTTGATGTTGATGCTGTTTTAATTTTGGTGCTCATGTTGATGTTAGTGCTGGTGTTGTAGTGGGTGTTGACGATGGTTTAATTGTGGTGCTCACGTTGATGTTAGTGCTGGTGTTGTAGTTGGTGTTGATGCTGTTTTAACTTTGGTGCTCACATTGATGTTAGTGCTGGTGTTGTAGTGGGTGTTGATGCTGATTTGATTATGGTGCTCACGTTGATGTTAGTGCTGGTGTTTCAGTGGGTGTTGGTGATGATTTGATTGTGTTGATCACGTTGATGATAGTGCTGGTGTTGTAGTTGGTGTTGATGTTGTTTTGATTTTGTTGCTCCCCTAAACGTTAGTGCTGGAGTTGTAGTGGGTGTTGATGCTGATTTGTTTATGGTGCTCATGTTAATGTTAGTGTTGGTTTTGCAGTATTTGTTGGTGCTGATTTGATTATGCTGTTCACGATGATGTAAATGTTGATTTTGTAGTGAGTGTTGATGCAGATTTGAGTATGTTGATCGCGTTGATGTTAGTGCTGGTGTTGTCGTGAGTGTTGATGCAGATTTGATTATGATGCTCACGTTGATGCTAGTGCGGTTGTTGTAGTGGGTGGGGAAGCTGATTTGATTATGTTGCTCACATTGATGTTACTGCTGGTGATGTGGTGGGTGTTGATGCTGATTTGATTATGGTGCTCACGATGATGTTAGTGGTGGAGTTGTAGTGGGTGTTGATGATGATTTGATTATGGTGCTCACGTTGACGTGAGTGCTGGTGTTGTAGTGAGTGTTGATGCTGATTTGATTATGATGCTCATGCTGATGTTAGTGTTGGCGTTGTGGTGGGTGTTGATGCTGATTTGATTATGGTGCTCACGTTGATGTTAGTGCTGGTTTTGTTGGTGGGTATTGATGCTGATTTGATGATGGTGCTCACGTTGATGTTAGTGCTGGTGTATTAGTTGGTGTTGATGCTGATTTGATTATGGTGCTCACGTTGATGTTAGTGCTGGTGTTGTAGTTGGTGTTGATGCTGATTTGAGTATGTTGCTCACGATGGTGATAGTGCTGGTTTTGTTGGTGGGTATTGATGCTGATTTGATTATGGTGCTCTCGTTGATGTTCGTACTGGGGTTGTTGTGGGTGTTGATGCTGATTTGATGATGGTTCTCACGTTGATGTTAGTGCTGGTGTTGTAGTGGGTGTTGATGCTGATTTGATTATGGTGTTCACGTTGATGTAGTGCTGGTGTTGTAGTTGGTGTTGATGCTGATTTGATTATGGTGTTCACGTTGATGTAGTGCTGGTGTTGTAGTTGGTGTTGATGCTGATTTGATTATGGTGTTCACGTTGATGTAGTGCTGGTGTTGTAGTGGGTGTTGATGTTGATTTGATTATTTTTGTCACGTTGATGTTAGTGCTTGTCTTGCAGTAGGTGTTGATGTGGATTTGCTGATGATGCTCACGTTGATGTTAGTGCTGGTGTTGTAGTGGGTGTTGATGCTGTCTTGATTATTTTGGTCACGTTGATGTTAGTGCTGGTGTTTCATTGTTGGTGCTGATTTGATTATGTTGATCACGTTGATGTTAGTGCTGGTTTTGTAGAGAGTGTTGATGCTGACTTGATTGTGGTGCTCCCAATGATGTTTGTGCTCTTGTTGTAGTGAGTGTTGATGCTGATTTGAGTATGTTGATCATGTTGATGTTAGTGCTGGAGTTGTAGTGGGTATTGATGCTGATTTGTATATGGTGCTCACGTTGATGTTAGTGCTGGTTTTGCAGTGTTAGTTGGTGCTGATTTGATTATGGTGTTCACATTAATGTAAATGTTGATGTTGTAGTGAGTGTTGATGCAGATTTGAGTATGTTGATCGCGTTGATGTTAGTGCTGGTGTTGTCGTGAGTGTTGATGCAGATTTGATTATAATGCTCACGTTGGTGTTAGTGCCGCTGTTGTAGTGGGTGTTGATTCTGCTTTGATTATGGTCTTCACATGGATGTAGTGCTGATGTTGTACTTGGTGTTGATGCTTGTTTTATTTTGGTGCTCACGTTGATGTTAGTGCTGGTGTTGTAGTTTGTGTTGATGCTGATTTGATTATGGTGTTCACATTGATGTAGTGCTGGTATTGTAGTTGATGTTGATGCTGTTTTAATTTTGGTGCTCATGTTGATGTTAGTGCTGGTGTTGTAGTGGGTGTTGACGATGGTTTAATTGTGGTGCTCACGTTGATGTTAGTGCTGGTGTTGTAGTTGGTGTTGATGCTGTCTTAACTTTGGTGCTCACATTGATGTTAGTGCTGGTGTTGTAGTGAGTGTTGATGCTGATTTGATTATGATGCTCATGCTGATGTTAGTGTTGGCGTTGTGGTGGGTGTTGATGCTGATTTGATTATGGTGCTCACGTTGATGTTAGTGCTGGTTTTGTTGGTGGGTATTGATGCTGATTTGATGATGGTGCTCACGTTGATGTTAGTGCTGGTGTATTAGTTGGTGTTGATGCTGATTTGATTATGGTGCTCACGTTGATGTTAGTGCTGGTGTTGTAGTTGGTGTTGATGCTGATTTGAGTATGTTGCTCACGATGGTGATAGTGCTGGTTTTGTTGGTGGGTATTGATGCTGATTTGATTATGGTGCTCTCGTTGATGTTCGTACTGGGGTTGTTGTGGGTGTTGATGCTGATTTGATGATGGTTCTCACGTTGATGTTAGTGCTGGTGTTGCAGTGTTTGTTGGTGCTGATTTGATTATGATGTTCATGTTGGTGTAAGTGCTGGTGTTGTAATGGGTGTTGATGCAGATTTGAGTATGTTGCTCATGTTGATAATATTGCTGGTGTTGCAGTTGGTGTTGATGTTGTTTTGATTTTGGTGCTCACGTAGATGTTAGTTCTGGTGTTTCAGTGGGTGTTGATGCTGATTTGATTATTTTGATCACGTTGATGTTAGTGCTGGTGTTGTAGTTGGTGTTGATACTGATTTGTTTATGGTGCTCATGTTGATGTTAGTGCTTGTGTTGTAGTGGGTGTTGATACTGATTTGATGATGATTCTCACATTGATGTTAGTGCGGGTGTTGTAGTGGGTGTTGATGCTGATTTGTATATGGTGCTCACGTTGATGTTAGTGCTGGTTTTGCAGTGTTAGTTGGTGCTGATTTGATTATGGTGTTCACATTGATGTAAATGTTGATGTTGTAGTGAGTGTTGTTGGAGATTTGAGTATGTTGATCGCGTTGATGTTAGTGCTGGTGTTGTAGTGAGTGTTGATGCTGAATTGATTATGGTGCTCACGTTGATGTTAGTGCTGGTGTTGTAGTGGGTGTTGAAGATGATTTGATTATGGTGTTCACGCTGATGTTAGTTCTGATGTTGTAGTTGCTGTTTTGATTTTGTTGCTCACGTTGATGTTAGTACTGGGTTTGTAGAGGATTAGATTAGATTTAGATTAGACTTACAGTGTGGAAACAGGCCCTTCGGCCCAACAAGTCCACACCGACCCGCCGAAGCGCAACCCACCCATACCCCTACATTTACCCCTTACCTAACACTACGGGCAATTTAGCTTGACCAATTCACCTGACCCGCACATCTTTGGACTGTGGGAGGAAACCGGAGCACCCGGAGGAAACCCACGCAGACACGGGGAGAACGTGCAAACTCCACACAGTCGCCTGAGTCGGGAATTGAACCCGGGTCTACAGGCGCTGTGAGGCAGCAGTGATAACCACTGTGCCACCGTGCCGCCCGTAAATGTTGATGCTGATTTGATTATGGTGCACACGTTGATGTAGTGCTGGTGTTGTAGTTGGTGTTGATGCTGATTTGATTTTGTTGCTCACGTAGACATTAGAGCTTGTGTTGTAGTGGGTGTTGATGCTGATTTGGTTATGGTGCTCACGTTGATGTTAGTGCTTGTGTTGCAGTGGGTGTTGATGCTGATTTGATTATGGTGCTCACGGTGATGTTAGTGCTGGTGTTGTAGTTGGTGATGATGCTGATTTGATTATGGTGCTCACGTTGATGTTAGTGCTGGTGTTGTATTGGGTGTTGAAGATGGTTTGATTATGGTGTTCACGCTGATGTTAGTTCTGATGTTGTAGTTGCTGTTTTGATTTTGTTGCTCACGTTGATGTTAGTGCTGGGTTTGTAGAGGATGTTGATGATGATTTGATTATGGTGCTCACGTTGATGTTAGTGCTGGTGTTGTAGTGGGTGTTGATGCTGATTTGATTATTTTCCTCACATTAATGTTAGTGCTGGTGTTTTTGGTGGTGTTGATGCTGATTTGATTATGGTACTCACGTTGATGTTAGTGCTGGGTTTGTAGAGGATGTTGATGCTGATTTGATTATGTTGCTCACATTGATGTTAGTGCTGGTGTTGCAGTGGGTGTTGATGCTGATTTGATTATGGTGCACACGTTGATGTTCGTGCTGGGTTTGTAGAGGATGTTGATGCTGATTAGATTATGTTGCTCACATTGATGTTAGTGCTGGTGTTGTAGTTGGTGTTGATGCTAATTTGATTATGTTGCTCACGTTGATGCAGTGGGTGTTGATGCTGATTTCATTATTTTGGTCACGTTGATGCTAGTGCTGGTGTTGTAGTTGGTGTTGATGCTGATTAGATTATGGTGCTCACGTTGATGTTAGTGCTGGTGTTGTACTTGGTGTTGATGCTGATTTGGTTATGTTGCTCATGTTAATGCTAGTGCTGGTGTTGTAGTTGTTGTTGATGCTGATTAGATTATGGTGCTCACGTTGATGTTAGTGCTGGTGTTGTTGGTCGGTGTTGATGCTGATTTGATTATGGTGCACACGTTGATGTAGTGCTGCTGTTGTAGTTGGTGTTGATGTTGTTTTCATTTTGGTGCTCACATTGATGTTAGTGCTGGTGTTGTAGTGGATGTTGATGCAGATTTGAGTAGGTTGATCTCATTGATTTTAGTGCTGGTGTTGTAGTGAGTGTCGATGCTGATTTGATTATGTTGCTCACTTTGATGTTAGTGCTGGTGTTGTATTGGGTGTTGAAGATGATTTGATTATGGTGTTCACGCTGATGTTAGTTCTGGTGTTGTAGTTGCTGTTTTGATTTTGTTGCTCACGTTGATGTTAGTGCTGGTGTTGTAGTTTGTGTTGATGCTGATTTGATTATGGGGCTCACGTTGATGTTAGTACTGGTGTTGTTGGTGGGTATTGATGCTGATTTGATTATGGTGCTCACGTTGATGTTAGTGCTGGTGTTGTAGTGGGTATTGATGCAGATTTGTTTATGATACTCACGTTGATGTTAGTGCTGCTATTGTAGTGGGCGATGATGCTGATTTTATTATGGCGTTCATGTTGATGTAGTGCTGGTGTTCTAGTTGTTGTTGATGCTGTTTTAATTTTGATGCTCACGTTGATGTTAGTGCTGGTGTTGTAGTTGGTGTTGATGCTGTTTTAATTTTGGTGCTCTCGTTGATGTTAGTGCTGGTGTTGCAGTTGGTATTGATGCTGATTTGATTATGTTGCTCACGTTGATGTTATTGCTGGTGTTGTAGTGGGTGTTGATGCTGATTTGATTATAGTGCTCACGTTGATGTTGGTGCTGGTGTTGTAGTGGGTGTTGTTGCTGATTTGATTATTTTGGTCACGTTGAAATTAGTGCTGGAGTTGTAGTGGGCATTGATGCTGATTTGTATATGGTGCTCACGTTGATGTTAGTGCTGGTGTTGCAGTTGGTGTTGATGTTGTTTTGATTTTGTTGCTCACATCGACGTTAGTGCTGGTGTTGCAGTTGGTGTTGACGCTGATTTCATTATTTTGGTCACGTTGATGATAGTGCTTGTGTTGTAGTGGTTATTGATTCTGATTTGTTTATGATACTCATGTTGATGTTAGTGCTGGTGTTGTAGTGGGTGTTGATTCTGATTTGATTGTGGTGTTCACGTTGATGTTAGTGGTGCTATTGTAGTGGGTGTTGATGCTGGTTTTATTATGGTGTTCATGTTGATGTAGTGCTGGTGTTCTAGTTGGTGTTGATGCTGTTTTAATTTTGGTGCTCTCGTTGATGTTAGTGCTGGAGTTGTAGTGGGTATTGATGCTGATTTGTATATGGTGCTCACGTTGATGTTAGTGCTGGTTTTGCAGTGTTAGTTGGTGCTGATTTGATTATGGTGTTCACATTGATGTAAATGTTGATGTTGTAGTGAGTGTTGTTGGAGATTTGAGTATGTTGATCGCGTTGATGTTAGTGCTGGTGTTGTAGTGAGTGTTGATGCTGAATTGATTATGGTGCTCACGTTGATGTTAGTGCTGGTGTTGTAGTGGGTGTTGAAGATGATTTGATTATGGTGTTCACGCTGATGTTAGTACTGGGTTTGTAGAGGATGTTGATGCTGATTTGATTATGGTGCACACGTTGATGTAGTGCTGGTGTTGTAGTTGGTGTTGATGCTGATTTGATTTTGTTGCTCACGTAGACATTAGAGCTTGTGTTGTAGTGGGTGTTGATGCTGATTTGGTTATGGTGCTCACGTTGATGTTAGTGCTTGTGTTGCAGTGGGTGTTGATGCTGATTTGATTATGGTGCTCACGGTGATGTTAGTGCTGGTGTTGTAGTTGGTGATGATGCTGATTTGATTATGGTGCTCACGTTGATGTTAGTGCTGGTGTTGTATTGGGTGTTGAAGATGGTTTGATTATGGTGTTCACGCTGATGTTAGTTCTGATGTTGTAGTTGCTGTTTTGATTTTGTTGCTCACGTTGATGTTAGTGCTGGGTTTGTAGAGGATGTTGATGATGATTTGATTATGGTGCTCACGTTGATGTTAGTGCTGGTGTTGTAGTGGGTGTTGATGCTGATTTGATTATTTTCCTCACATTAATGTTAGTGCTGGTGTTTTTGGTGGTGTTGATGCTGATTTGATTATGGTACTCACGTTGATGTTAGTGCTGGGTTTGTAGAGGATGTTGATGCTGATTTGATTATGTTGCTCACATTGATGTTAGTGCTGGTGTTGCAGTGGGTGTTGATGCTGATTTGATTATGGTGCACACGTTGATGTTCGTGCTGGGTTTGTAGAGGATGTTGATGCTGATTAGATTATGTTGCTCACATTGATGTTAGTGCTGGTGTTGTAGTTGGTGTTGATGCTAATTTGATTATGTTGCTCACGTTGATGCAGTGGGTGTTGATGCTGATTTCATTATTTTGGTCACGTTGATGCTAGTGCTGGTGTTGTAGTTGGTGTTGATGCTGATTAGATTATGGTGCTCACGTTGATGTTAGTGCTGGTGTTGTACTTGGTGTTGATGCTGATTTGGTTATGTTGCTCATGTTAATGCTAGTGCTGGTGTTGTAGTTGTTGTTGATGCTGATTAGATTATGGTGCTCACGTTGATGTTAGTGCTGGTGTTGTTGGTCGGTGTTGATGCTGATTTGATTATGGTGCACACGTTGATGTAGTGCTGCTGTTGTAGTTGGTGTTGATGTTGTTTTCATTTTGGTGCTCACATTGATGTTAGTGCTGGTGTTGTAGTGGATGTTGATGCAGATTTGAGTAGGTTGATCTCATTGATTTTAGTGCTGGTGTTGTAGTGAGTGTCGATGCTGATTTGATTATGTTGCTCACTTTGATGTTAGTGCTGGTGTTGTATTGGGTGTTGAAGATGATTTGATTATGGTGTTCACGCTGATGTTAGTTCTGGTGTTGTAGTTGCTGTTTTGATTTTGTTGCTCACGTTGATGTTAGTGCTGGTGTTGTAGTTTGTGTTGATGCTGATTTGATTATGGGGCTCACGTTGATGTTAGTACTGGTGTTGTTGGTGGGTATTGATGCTGATTTGATTATGGTGCCCACGTTGATGTTAGTGCTGGTGTTGTAGTGGGTATTGATGCAGATTTGTTTATGATACTCACGTTGATGTTAGTGCTGCTATTGTAGTGGGCGTTGATGCTGATTTTATTATGGCGTTCATGTTGATGTAGTGCTGGTGTTCTAGTTGTTGTTGATGCTGTTTTAATTTTGATGCTCACGTTGATGTTAGTGCTGGTGTTGTAGTTGGTGTTGATGCTGTTTTAATTTTGGTGCTCTCGTTGATGTTAGTGCTGGTGTTGCAGTTGGTATTGATGCTGATTTGATTATGTTGCTCACGTTGATGTTATTGCTGGTGTTGTAGTGGGTGTTGATGCTGATTTGATTATAGTGCTCACGTTGATGTTGGTGCTGGTGTTGTAGTGGGTGTTGTTGCTGATTTGATTATTTTGGTCACGTTGAAATTAGTGCTGGAGTTGTAGTGGGCATTGATGCTGATTTGTATATGGTGCTCACGTTGATGTTAGTGCTGGTGTTGCAGTTGGTGTTGATGTTGTTTTGATTTTGTTGCTCACATAGACGTTAGTGCTGGTGTTGCAGTTGGTGTTGACGCTGATTTCATTATTTTGGTCACGTTGATGATAGTGCTTGTGTTGTAGTGGTTATTGATTCTGATTTGTTTATGATACTCATGTTGATGTTAGTGCTGGTGTTGTAGTGGGTGTTGATTCTGATTTGATTGTGGTGTTCACGTTGATGTTAGTGGTGCTATTGTAGTGGGTGTTGATGCTGGTTTTATTATGGTGTTCATGTTGATGTAGTGCTGGTGTTCTAGTTGGTGTTGATGCTGTTTTAATTTTGGTGCTCTCGTTGATGTTAATGCTGGAGTTGTAGTGGGTATTGATGCTGATTTGTATATGGTGCTCACGTTGATGTTAGTGCTGGTTTTGCAGTGTTAGTTGGTGCTGATTTGATTATGGTGTTCACATTGATGTAAATGTTGATGTTGTAGTGAGTGTTGTTGGAGATTTGAGTATGTTGATCGCGTTGATGTTAGTGCTGGTGTTGTCGTGAGTGTTGATGCAGGTTGGATTATGATGCTCACGTTGATGTTAGTGCCGCTGTTGTAGTGGGTGTTGATTCTGCTTTGATTATGGTCTTCACATGGATGTAGTGCTGATGTTGTACTTGGTGTTGATGCTTGTTTTATTTTGGTGCTCACGTTGATGTTAGTGCTGGTGTTGTAGTTTGTGTTGATGCTGATTTGATTATGGTGTTCACATTGATGTAGTGCTGGTATTGTAGTTGATGTTGATGCTGTTTTAATTTTGGTGCTCATGTTGATGTTAGTGCTGGTGTTGTAGTGGGTGTTGACGATGGTTTAATTGTGGTACTCACGTTGATGTTAGTGCTGGTGTTGTAGTGGGTGTTGATTCTGCTTTGATTATGGTCTTCACATGGATGTAGTGCTGGTATTGTAGTTGATGTTGATGCTGTTTTAATTTTGGTGCTCATGTTGATGTTAGTGCTGGTGTTGTAGTGGGTGTTGACGATGGTTTAATTGTGGTGCTCACGTTGATGTTAGTGCTGGTGTTGTAGTTGGTGTTGATGCTGTTTTAACTTTGGTGCTCACATTGATGTTAGTGCTGGTGTTGTAGTGAGTGTTGATGCTGATTTGATTATGATGCTCATGCTGATGTTAGTGTTGGCGTTGTGGTGGGTGTTGATGCTGATTTGATTATGGTGCTCACGTTGATGTTAGTGCTGGTTTTGTTGGTGGGTATTGATGCTGATTTGATGATGGTGCTCACGTTGATGTTAGTGCTGGTGTATTAGTTGGTGTTGATGCTGATTTGATTATGGTGCTCACGTTGATGTTAGTGCTGGTGTTGTAGTTGGTGTTGATGCTGATTTGAGTATGTTGCTCACGATGGTGATAGTGCTGGTTTTGTTGGTGGGTATTGATGCTGATTTGATTATGGTGCTCTCGTTGATGTTCGTACTGGGGTTGTTGTGGGTGTTGATGCTGATTTGATGATGGTTCTCACGTTGATGTTAGTGCTGGTGTTGCAGTGTTTGTTGGTGCTGATTTGATTATGATGTTCATGTTGGTGTAAGTGCTGGTGTTGTAATGGGTGTTGATGCAGATTTGAGTATGTTGCTCATGTTGATAATATTGCTGGTGTTGCAGTTGGTGTTGATGTTGTTTTGATTTTGGTGCTCACGTAGATGTTAGTTCTGGTGTTTCAGTGGGTGTTGATGCTGATTTGATTATTTTGATCACGTTGATGTTAGTGCTGGTGTTGTAGTTGGTGTTGATACTGATTTGTTTATGGTGCTCATGTTGATGTTAGTGCTTGTGTTGTAGTGGGTGTTGATACTGATTTGATGATGATTCTCACATTGATGTTAGTGCGGGTGTTGTAGTGGGTGTTGATGCTGATTTGATTATGGTGGTCACGTTGATGTTAGTGCTGGTGTTGTAGTGGGGGTTGATGCTGATTTGATTATAGTTCTCACGTTGATGTTAGTGCTGGTGTTGTAGTGGAGGTGATGCTGATTTGATTATCGTGCTCACATTGATGTTAGTGCTGGTGTTGTAGAGAGTGTTGATGCTGATTTGATTATGTTGCTCACGTTGATGCAGTGGGTGTTGATGCTGATTTCATTATTTTGGTCACATTGATGCTAGTGCTGGTGTTGTAGTTGGTGTTGATGCTGATTAGATTATGGTGCTCATGTTGATGTTAGTACTGGTGTTGTAGTGGGGGTCGATGCTGATTTGATTATAGTGCTCACGTTGATGTTGGTGCTGGTGTTGTAGTGGGTGTTGATGCTGATTAGATTATGGTGCTCACGTTGTTGATAGTGTTGGTGTTGTAGTGAGTGTTGATGCTGATTTGATTGTAGTGTTCACGTTGATTTAAGTGTTGGTGTTGTATTGGGTGTTGAAGATGATTTGATTATGTTGCCCACATTGATGTTAGTGCTGGTGTTGCAGTAGGTGTTGATGCTGATTTGATTATGGTGCACACGTAGACATTAGAGCTTGTGTTGTAGTGGGTGTTGATGCGGATTTGGTTATGGTGCTCACGTTGATGTTAGTGCTTGTGTTGTAGTTGGTGATGATGCTGATTTGATTATGGTGCTCACGTTGATGTTAGTGCTGGTGTTGTATTGGGTGTTGAAGATGGTTTGATTATGGTGTTCACGCTGATGTTAGTTCTGATGTTGTAGTTGCTGTTTTGATTTTGTTGCTCACGTTGATGTTAGTGCTGGGTTTGTAGAGGATGTTGATGATGATTTGATTATGGTGCTCACGTTGATGTTAGTGCTGGTGTTGTAGTGGGTGTTGATGCTGATTTGATTATTTTCCTCACGTTAATGTTAGTGCTGGTGTTTTTGGTGGTGTTGATGCTGATTTGATTATGGTACTCACGTTGATGTTAGTGCTGGGTTTGTAGAGGATGTTGATGCTGATTTGATTATGTTGCTCACATTGATGTTAGTGCTGGTGTTGCAGTGGGTGTTGATGCTGATTTGATTATGGTGCACACGTTGATGTTCGTGCTGGGTTTGTAGAGGATGTTGATGCTGATTAGATTATGTTGCTCACATTGATGTTAGTGCTGGTGTTGTAGTTGGTGTTGATGCTAATTTGATTATGTTGCTCACGTTGATGCAGTGGGTGTTGATGCTGATTTCATTATTTTGGTCACGTTGATGCTAGTGCTGGTGTTGTAGTTGGTGTTGATGCTGATTAGATTATGGTGCTCACGTTGATGTTAGTGCTGGTGTTGTACTTGGTGTTGATGCTGATTTGATTATGTTGCTCATGTTAATGCTAGTGCTGGTGTTGTAGTTGTTGTTGATGCTGATTAGATTATGGTGCTCACGTTGATGTTAGTGCTGGTGTTGTTGGTCGGTGTTGATGCTGATTTGATTATGGTGCACACGTTGATGTAGTGCTGCTGTTGTAGTTGGTGTTGGTGTTGTTTTCATTTTGGTGCTCACATTGATGTTAGTGCTGGTGTTGTAGTGGATGTTGATGCAGATTTGAGTAGGTTGATCTCATTGATTTTAGTGCTGGTGTTGTAGTGAGTGTCGATGCTGATTTGATTATGTTGCTCACTTTGATGTTAGTGCTGGTGTTGTATTGGGTGTTGAAGATGATTTGATTATGGTGTTCACGCTGATGTTAGTTCTGGTGTTGTAGTTGCTGTTTTGATTTTGTTGCTCACGTTGATGTTAGTGCTGGTGTTGTAGTTTGTGTTGATGCTGATTTGATTATGGGGCTCACGTTGATGTTAGTACTGGTGTTGTTGGTGGGTATTGATGCTGATTTGATTATGGTGCTCACGTTGATGTTAGTGCTGGTGTTGTAGTGGGTATTGATGCAGATTTGTTTATGATACTCACGTTGATGTTAGTGCTGCTATTGTAGTGGGCGTTGATGCTGATTTTATTATGGCGTTCATGTTGATGTTATTGCTGGTGTTGTAGTTGGTGTTGATGCTGTTTTAATTTTGGTGCTCTCGTTGACGTTAGTGCTGGTGTTTTATTTGGTATTGATGCTGATTTGATTATGTTGCTCACGTTGATGTTAGTGCTGGTGTTGTAGTGGGTGTTGAAGATGATTTGATTATGGTGTTCACGCTGATGTTAGTTCTGATGTTGTAGTTGTTGTTTTGATTTTGTTGCTCACGTAGACATTAGAGCTTGTGTTGTAGTGGGTGTTGATGCTGATTTGGTTATGGTGCTCACGTTGATGTTAGTGCTTGTGTTGTAGTTGGTGATGATGCTGATTTGATTATGGTGCTCACGTTGATGTTAGTGCTGGTGTTGTATTGGGTGTTGAAGATGGTTTGATTATGGTGTTCACGCTGATGTTAGTTCTGATGTTGTAGTTGCTGTTTTGATTTTGTTGCTCACGTTGATGTTAGTGCTGGGTTTGTAGAGGATGTTGATGATGATTTGATTATGGTGCTCACGTTGATGTTAGTGCTGGTGTTGTAGTGGGTGTTGATGCTGATTTGATTATTTTCCTCACGTTAATGTTAGTGCTGGTGTTTTTGGTGGTGTTGATGCTGATTTGATTATGGTACTCACGTTGATGTTAGTGCTGGGTTTGTAGAGGATGTTGATGCTGATTTGATTATGTTGCTCACATTGATGTTAGTGCTGGTGTTGCAGTGGGTGTTGATGCTGATTTGATTATGGTGCACACGTTGATGTTCGTGCTGGGTTTGTAGAGGATGTTGATGCTGATTAGATTATGTTGCTCACATTGATGTTAGTGCTGGTGTTGTAGTTGGTGTTGATGCTAATTTGATTATGTTGCTCACGTTGATGCAGTGGGTGTTGATGCTGATTTCATTATTTTGGTCACGTTGATGCTAGTGCTGGTGTTGTAGTTGGTGTTGATGCTGATTAGATTATGGTGCTCACGTAGATGTTAGTGCTGGTGTTGTATTGGGTGTTGAAGATGATTTGATTATGGTGTTCACGCTGATGTTAGTTCTGGTGTTGTAGTTGCTGTTTTGATTTTGTTGCTCACGTTGATGTTAGTGCTGGTGTTGTAGTTTGTGTTGATGCTGATTTGATTATGGGGCTCACGTTGATGTTAGTACTGGTGTTGTTGGTGGGTATTGATGCTGATTTGATTATGGTGCTCACGTTGATGTTAGTGCTGGTGTTGTAGTGGGTATTGATGCAGATTTGTTTATGATACTCACGTTGATGTTAGTGCTGCTATTGTAGTGGGCGTTGATGCTGATTTTATTATGGCGTTCATGTTGATGTAGTGCTGGTGTTCTAGTTGTTGTTGATGCTGTTTTAATTTTGATGCTCACGTTGATGTTATTGCTGGTGTTGTAGTTGGTGTTGATGCTGTTTTAATTTTGGTGCTCTCGTTGACGTTAGTGCTGGTGTTTTATTTGGTATTGATGCTGATTTGATTATGTTGCTCACGTTGATGTTATTGCTGGTGTTGTAGTGGGTGTTGATGCTGATTTGATTATAGTGCTCACGTTGATGTTGGTGCTGTTGTTGTAGTGCTTGTTGATGCTGATTTGATTATTTTGGTCACGTTGAAATTAGTGCTGGAGTTGTATTGGGCATTGATGCTGATTTGTATATGGTGCTCACGTTGATGTTAGTGCTGGTGTTGCAGTTGGTGTTGATGTTGTTTTGATTTTGTTGCTCACATAGACGTTAGTGCTGGTGTTGCAGTTGGTGTTGACGCTGATTTCATTATTTTGGTCACGTTGATGATAGTGCTTGTGTTGTAGTGGTTATTGATTCTGATTTGATTGTGGTGTTCACGTTGATGTTAGTGGTGCTATTGTAGTGGGTGTCGATGCTGGTTTTATTATGGTGTTCATGTTGATGTAGTGCTGGTGTTCTAGTTGGTGTTGATGCTGTTTTAATTTTGATGCTCACATTGATGTTAGTGCTGGTGTTGTAGTTGGTGTTGATGTTGTTTTAATTTTGGTGCTCACGTTGATGTTAGTGCTGGTGTTGTAGTTGGTGTTGATGTTGATTTGATTAGTTTGGTCACGTTGAAGTTAGTGCTTGTATTGCAGTGGGTGTTGATGCCAACTTGATAATGATGCTCACGTTGATTTTAGTGCTGTCGTTGCAGTGTTTGTTGGCGCTGCTTTGATGATGGTGTTCACGTTGATGTAAGTGTTGGTGTTGTTGTGAGTGTTGGTGCTGATTTGATTGTGGTGCTCACATTGATGTTAGTGCTCGTGTTGTAGTGAGATTTGATGCAGATTTGAGTATGTTGCTCACGTTAACGTTAGTGCTGGTGTTGCAGTGGGTGTTGATGCTGATTTCATTATTTTGGTCATGTTGATGTTAGTGCTGGTGTTGTAGTGGGTATTGATGCTGATTTGTTTATGATGCTCATGTTGATGTTGGTGCTGGTGTTGTAGTCATTGTTGATGCAGATTCGAGTATGTTGCTCAGGTTGATGATCGTGCTGGTGGTGTAGTTGGTGTTGATGTTGTTTTGATTTTGTTGCTCACATAGACATTAGTGCTGGTGTTGCAGTTGGTGTTGCTGCTGATTACATTATTTTGGTCATGTTGATGTTAGTGCTGATATTGTAGTGGGTGTTGATGCTGATTTGATTATAGTGCTCACATTGATTTTAGTGCTGATGTTGTAGTTGGTGTTGATGCTGATTTGATTATGTTGCTCACGTTGATGTTACTGCTGGTGTTGTAGTGGGTGTTGATGCTGATTTGATTATGGTGCTCACGTTGATGTTAGTGCTTGTGTTGTAGTGGGTATTGATGCTGATTTGTCTATGATGCTCATGTTTATGTTAGTGCTGGTGTTGTAGTTGGTGTTGATGTTGTTTTGATTTTGTTGTTCCCGTAGACATTAGTGCTGGTGTTGTAGTGTGTGTTGATGCTGATTTGTTTATGGTGCTCATGTTAATGTGAGAGCTTGTGTTGTAGTGGGTGTTGATGCTGATTTGATGATGATGCTCACGTTGATGTTAGTGCTGGTGTGGAAGTGTTTGACGGTGCTGATTTGATTATGGTGTTCACGTTGATGTAAGTGCTGGTATTGTATTGGGTGTTGATGCAGATTTGATTGTGGTGCTCACCTTGATGTTAGTGCTGGTGTTGTAGTGAGTGTTGATGCTGATTTGAGTATGGTGCTCTCGTTGATCTTAGTGCTGGTGTTGTATTGGGTGTTGATGCTGATTTGATTGTGGTGCTCACCTTGATGTTAGTGCTGGTGTTGTAGAGAGTGTTGATGCTGATTTGAGTATGGTGTTCACGTTGATGTTAGTGCTGGTGTTGTATTGGGTGTTGATGCTGATTTGATTGTGGTGCTCACCTTGATGTTAGTGCTGGTGTTGTTGTGGGTATTGATGCTGATTTGTTTATGATGCTCATGTTGATGTTAGTGCTGGTGTTGTAGTCATTGTTGATACAGATTTGAGTCTGTTGCTCACGTTGATGATCGTGCTGGTGTTGTAGTTGGTGTTGATGTTGTTTTGATTATGTTGCTCACATAGACGTCAGTGCTGGTGTTGCAGTTGGTGTTGATGTTGATTTCATTATTTTGGTCACGTTGATGTTAGTGCTGGTGTTGTAGTGGGTGTTGATGCTGAATTGATTATGATGCTCACATTGATGTTAGTGCTCGTGTTGTAGTCGATGTTGATTCAGGTTTGAGTGTGTTGATGACATTGGTTTTAGTGCTCGTGTTGTAGTGAGTGTTGATGCTGATTTGATTATGGTGCTCACGTTGATGTTAGTGCTGGTGTTGTAGTGGGTGTTGATGCTGTTTTGATTTTGGTGCTCATGTTGATGTTAGTTCTGGTATTGTAGTTGGTGCTGATTTGATCATGGTGCTCACGTTGATGTTAGTGCTTTAGTTGTTTTGATGTTGATGCTGATTTGATTATGTTGCTGACGTTGATGTTAGTGCTGGTGTTGTAGTTGATGTTGATGCTGATTTGATTATGTTGCTGACGTTGATGTTAGTGCTGGTGTTGTAGTGGGTGTTGATGCTGATTTAATTTTGATGCTCATGTTGATGTCAGTGCTGGTGTTGTAGTTGGTGTTGATGCTGATTTTTATTATGTTGCTCACGTTGATGTTAATGCTGATGTTGTAATGGGTGTTGGTGCTGGTTTGGTTATTGTGATCACGTTGATGTAGTGCTGTTGTTGTGGTGGGTGTTGATGCTGATTTGATTATGGTGCTCAAGTTGATGTTAGTGCTGGTGTTGTTGGTGTTGATGCGGATTTGATCATGGTGCTCACGTTGATGTTAGTGCTGGTGTAGTTGTGTGTGTTGATCCTGATTTGACTATGGTGTTCACGTTGATGTTAGTGCTGGTGTTGTAGTGGGTGTTGATGTTGTTTTGATTTTTTTGGTCACGTTGATGTTAGTGCTGGTGTTGCAGTGTTTGTTGGTGCTGATTTGATTATGGTGTTCACGTCGATGTAAGTGCAGGTGTTGTAGTGGGTGTTGATTCTGACTTGATTATGGTGCTCACATTGATATTAGTGCTGATGTTGTAGTGTTTGTTGATGCTGATTTGATTATGGTGTTCACGTTGATGTGAGTGCTGGTGTTTAAGAGTTTGTTGGTGGTGTTGTAGTGGGTGTTGATGCAGATTTGATTTTGGTGCTCACGTGGATGTTAGTGCGTGTGTTGTAGTGGGTGTTGATGCTAATTTGATCATGGAGCTCACGTTGATCTTAGTGCTGTTGTTATAGTGGGTTTTGATGCTGATTTGATTGTGGGGATCACGTTGATGTGAGTGCTGGTGATGTGATGGGTGATTATGCTGATTTGATTACGGTGCTCACATTGATTTTAGTGCTGGTTTTGTAGTGGGTGTTGATGCTGATTTGATTATGGTTCTCACGTTGATGTTAGCGCTGGTGTTGTTATGTGTGTTGATTGTGATTTTATTGTGGTGCTCACATTGATGTTATGCTGGCTTTGTAGTGGGTGTTGATGTTTATTTCATTATGGTGCTCACGTTGATGTTAGTGCTGATGTTGTAATGTTTGTTGATGCTGATTTGATTATGATGTTCATGTTGATATGAGTGCTGGTGTTTAAGAGTGTGTTGATGGTGATTTGATTGTGGTGTTCACGTTCATGTGAGTGCTGGTGTTTTAGTCAGTGTTGACGCTGATTTGATTATGGTGTTCACGTTGATGTTAGTGCTGGTGTTTTAGGGGGTGTTGATGCTGATTTGGCTATGGTGCTCACTTTGATGTTAGTGCGGTTTTTGTAATGGGTGTTGATGCTGATTTGATTATGGTGCTCACATTGATGTTAGTGCTGGTGTTGTAGTGTGTGTTGATGCTGATTTGAATATTGTGCTCACGTTGATGTTAGTGCTGGTGTTGTCGTGGGTTTTAATGCTGATTTGGTTATGATACTCACGTTGATGTTAGTGCTGGTGTTGTAGTGGCTGTTGATGCTGATTTGAATATTGTGCTCACGTTGATGTTAGTGCTGGTGTTGTAGCGTTTGTTGGTGATGATTTGATTATGGTGTTCACGTTGATGTTAGTGCTGGTGTTTTAGTGAGTGTTGATGCTGATTTGATTCTGTTGCTCACATTGATGTTAGTGCTGGTGTTGTAGTGTGTGTTGATGCTGATTTGATTATGGTGTTCACGTTGATGTTAGTGCTGGTGTTGTATTGGTTGTTAATGCTGACTTATTTATGGTGGTCACGTTGATGTTAGTGCTGATGTTGTAGAGGGTGTTGATGCTGATTTGATTATGGCGTTCACGTTGATGTGAGTGCTGGTGTTTAAGAGTTTGTTGGTGGTGTTGTAGTGAGTGTTGATGCAGATTTGATTTTGGTGCTCACGTTGATGTTAGTGCGTGTGTTGAAGTGGGTGTTGATGCTAATTTGATTTTGGTGCTCACGTTGATGTAGTGCTGGTGTTGTAGAGGGTGTTGATGCTGATTTGAATATTGTGCTCACGCTGATGTTAGTCCTGCTGTTGTAGTGAGTGTTGATGCTGATTTAATTGTGCTGCTCGCATTGATGTTAGTGCTGGTGTTGTAGTGAGTGTTAATGCTGATTTGAGTATGTTGATCACGTTGATGTAACTGCTGGTGTTGTAGTGTGTGTTGATGCAGATTTGAGTATGTTGATCACGTTGATGATAGTGCTGGTGTTGTAGAGGGGGTTGATGCTGATTTGATTATGGTGTTCACGTCGATGTTCATTCTGGTGTTGTAGTGTTTGTTGATGCTGATTTGATTTTGGTGCTCACGTTCATGTTACAACTGGTGTTGTACTGGGTGTTGGTACTGATTTGATTATCGTGCTCACGTTGATGTTATTGCTGGTGCTGTAGTGGGTATTGATGCTGATTTGATTATGGTGCTCACGATGATGTTAGTGCTGGTGTTGTAGTGGGTGTTGATGCTGATTTGAGTATTTGGATCACGTTGATGTTAGTGCTGGAGTTGTAGTGGGTGTTGGTGCTGATTTGAGTATTTTGATCACGTTGATGTTATTGCAGGGTTTGTAGTGGGTTTTGATGCTGATTTTATTGTGGTGATCACGTTGATGTTAGTGCTGATGTGGTGGGGGTAGATTTTGATTTGATTATGGTGTTCACGTTGATGTTAGTGCTGGTGTTGTAGTGGGTGTTGATGCTGATTGGAATAGGGTGTTCACGTTGATGTTAGTGCTGGTGTTGTAGTGGATGTTGATGCGGATTTGATTACGGTGCTCACGTTGATTTTAGTGCTGGTGTTGTCGTGGATTTTGATGCTGATTTGATTATGATACTCACGTTGATGTTAGTGCTGGTGTTGTCGTGGATTTTGATGCTGATTTGATTATGATACTCACGTTGATGCTAGTGCTGGTGTTGTAGTGGGTGTTGACGCTGATTTGAATATTGTGCTCACGTTGATGTTAGTCCTGCTGTTGTAGTGAGTGTTGATGCTGATTTAATTGTGCTGCTCGCATTGATGTTAGTGCTGGTGTTGTAGTGAGTGTTAATGCTGATTTGAGTATGTTGATCACGTTGATGTAACTGCTGGTGTTGTAGTGTGTGTTGATGCAGATTTGAGTAGGTTGATCACGTTGATGTTAGTGCTGGTGTTGTAGAGGGGGTTGATGCTGATTTGATTATGGTGTTCACGTCGATGTTCATTCTGGTGTTGTAGTGTTTGTTGATGCTGATTTGATTTTGGTGCTCACATTCATGTTACAACTGGTGTTGTACTGGGTGTTGATACTGATTTGATTATGGTGCTCACGTTGATGTTATTGCTGGTGCTGTAGTGGGTATTGATGCAGATTTGATTATGGTGCTCACGATGATGTTAGTGCTGGTGTTGTAGTGGGTGTTGATGCTGATTTGAGTATTTTGATCACGTTGATGTTAGTGCTGGTGTTGTAGTGTGTGTTGATGCAGATTTGAGTATGTTGATCACGTTGATGTTAGTGCTGGTGTTGTAGAGGGGGTTGATGCTGATTTGATTATGCTGTTCACGTCAATGTTCATTCTGGTGTTGTAGTGTTTGTTGATGCTGATTTGATTTTGGTGCTCACATTCATGTTACAACTGGTGTTGTACTGGGTGTTGATACTGATTTGATTATGGTGCTCACGTTGATGTTATTGCTGGTGCTGTAGTGGGTATTGATGCAGATTTGATTATGGTGCTCACGATGATGTTAGTGCTGGTGTTGTAGTGGGTGTTGATGCTGATTTGAGTATTTTGATCACATTGATGTTAGTGCTGGTGTTGTAGTGTGTGTTGATGCAGATTTGAGTATGTTGATCACGTTGATTTAGTACTGGTGTTGTAGTGAGTGTTGATGCTGATTTGAGTATTTTGATCACGTTGATGTTAGTGCTGGTGTTGTAGTGTGTGTTGATGCAGATTTGAGTATGTTGATCACGTTGATGTTAGTACTGGTGTTGTAGTGGGTGTTGATGCTGATTTGATTATGGTGATCACATTGATGTAAGTGGTGGTGTTATCGTGTGTGTTGATTCTGATTTGATTATGGTGCTCACGTTGATGTTCGTGCTGGTGTTTTAGTGTTTGTTGATGCTGATTTGGTTATGGTGTTCACGATCATGTGAGTGCTGGGGTTGTAGTGAGGGTCGATGCTGATTTGATGAAAGTGCTCACCTGAATGTTAGTGCTGGTGTTGTAGTGTGTGCTAATGCAGATTTGATTATGGTGCTTACGTTGATGTTAGTGCTGGTGTTGTAGTGGGTTTTGATGCTGATTTGGTTATGGTGCACACCTTGATGTTAGTGTGGTTTTTGGAATGTGTTATGATGCTTATTTAACTATGGTGCTCACGTTGATGTTAGCGCTGGTTTTGTAGACTTTGTTGATGCTGATTTGATTATGGTGTTCACGTTGATGTGATTGCTGGTGTTTTAGTGTTTGTTGATGCTGATTTTGTTCTGGTGTTCACGATCATGTGAGTGCTGATGTTGTAGTGAGTGTTGATGCTGATTTGATGAAAGTGCTCACCTGAATGTTAGTGCCTGTGTTGTATTTGATTATGGTGCTCACTTTGATGTTAGTGCGGTTTTTGTAATGGGTGTTGATGCTGATTTGATAATGGTGCTCACGTTGATGTTAACGCTGGGTTTGTAGTGGGTTTTGATGCTGATTTTATTGTGATGATCACGTTGATGTTAGTGCTGATGTGGTGGGGGTAGATGCTGATTTGATTATGGTGATCACGTTGATGTTAGTGCTGGTGTTGTAGTGGATGTTGATGCGGATTTGATTATGGTGCTCACGTTGATTTTAGTGCTGGTGTTTTCTCTGGTGTTGATGCTGATTTGATCATGGTGCTCACGTTGATATTAGTGCTGGTGTTGTCGTGGATTTTGATGCTGATTTGATTATGATACTCACGTTGATATTAGTGCTAGTGTTGTAGAGGGTGTTGATGCTGATTTGAATATTGTGCTCACGTTGATGTTAGTCCTGCTGATGTAGTGAGTGTTGATGCTGATTTAATTGTGCTGCTCGCATTGATGTTAGTGCTGGTGTTGTAGTGAGTGTTAATGCTGATTTGAGTATGTTGATCACGTTGATGTAACTGCTGGTGTTGTAGTGTGTGTTGATGCAGATTTGAGTATGTTGATCACGTTGATGTTAGTGCTGGTGTTGTAGAGGGGGTTGATGCTGATTTGATTATGGTGTTCACGTCGATGTTCATTCTGGTGTTGTAGTGTTTGTTGATGCTGATTTGATTTTGGTGCTCACGTTCATGTTACAACTGGTGTTGTACTGGGTGTTGATACTGATTTGATTATGGTGCTCATGTTGATGTTATTGCTGGTGCTGTAGTGGGTATTGATGCTGATTTGATTATGGTGCTCACGATGATGTTAGTGCTGGTGTTGTAGTGGGTGTTGATGCTGATTTGAGTATGTTGATCACGTTGATGTTAGTTCTGGTGTTGTAGTGTGTGTTGATGCAGATTTGAGTATGTTGATCACGTTGATGTTAGTGCTGGTGTTGTAGTGGGTGTTGATGCTGATTTGATTATGGTTCTCACATTGATGTAAGTGCTGGTGTTTTAGTGTTTGTTGATGCTGATTTGGTTATGGTGTTCACGATCATGTGAGTGCTGGGGTTGTAGTGAGTGTTGCCTCTGATTTGATGCAAGTGCTCACCTGAGTGTTAGTGCTGGTGTTGTAGTGTGTGCTAATGCAGATTTGATTATGGTGCTTACGTTCATGTTAATGCTGGTGTTCTAGTGGGTTTTGATGCTGATTTGGTTATGGTGCACACCTTGATGTTAGTGTGTTTTCTGAAATGGGTTATGTTGCTTATTTAACTATGGTGCTCACGTTGATGTTAGCACAGGTCTTGTAGTGGGTTTTGATGCAGATTTTATTGTGGTGATCACATTGATGTTAGTGCTGATGTTGTAGTGTGTGTTGATGCTGGTTTGATTATGGTGCTCACGTTGATGTTAGTGCTGGTGTTGTGATGGGTGTTGGTGGTGATTAGATGATGGTGCTCACATTGATGTTAGTGCTGGCGTTGTATTGGGTGTTGATGCTGATTTGATTATAGTGCTCACGTTGATGTTACAGCTGATGTTGGAGTGAGTCTTGATACTTATTTGATTATGGTGCTCACGTTAATGTTAGTGCTGGTGTTGTGATGGGTGTTGATGGTGATTTGATTATTGTGCTCACATTGATGTTAGTGCTGGTGTTGAAGTGGTTGTTGATGCTGGTTTGATTATGGTGCTCACGTTAATGTTAGTGCTGGTGTTGTGATGGGTGTTGATGGTGATTTGATTATTGTGCTCACATTGATGTTAGTGCTGGTGTTGTAGGGTTTGTTGATGCTGGTTTGATTATGGTGTTCACGTTGATGTTCATGCTGGTATTGCAGTTGGTTTTGATGCTGTTTTGATTTTGTTGCTCATGTTGATGTTCCTGCTGGCGTTGCCGTTGATGTTTATGTTGATTTGATTATGTTGCTCACGTTCATGTTAGTGCTGGTGTTGTAGTGGGTGTTGATGCTGATTTGATTGTGGTGCTCACGTTGATGTTAGTGCTGGTGTTGTAGTGGGTGTTGATGCTAAATTAATTCTGTGCTCACGTTGATGTTCATGCTGGTGTTGTATTTGTTGTTGATGCTGATTAGATTATGGTGCTCACGTTGATGTTAGTGCTGGTGTTGTAGTGTGTGTTGATGCAGATTTGAGTATGTTGATCACGTTGATGTTAGTGCTGATATTGTAGTGGGTGTTGATGCTGATTTGATTATGGTGCTCACGTTGATCTGAGTGCTGGTGTTTAAGAGTTTGCTGATGGTGATTTAATTGTGGTGCTCATGTTGATGTTAGTGCTGGCGTTGCCGTTGATGTTTTTGCTCATTTGATAATGTTGCTCACGTTGATGTTCATGCTGGTGTTGTATTGGGTGTTGATGCTGATTTGATTACTTTGCTCACCTAGATGTTCGTGCTGGTGTTGTTGTGGGTGTTGATGCTGATTTGTTTATGGTGCTCACGTTGAGGTTAGTGCGTATGTTGTATTAAGTGTTGATGCTGATTTGATTATGGAGCTCACATTGATGTTAGCGCTGGTGTTGTAGTGTGTGTTGATGCAGATTTGAGCATGTTGATCGTCTTGATGTTAGTGCTGGTGTTGTATTGGGGGTTGATTCTGATTTGATTATGGTGCTCACGTTGATGTTAGTGCTGGTGTTGTGGTGGGTGTTGATGCTGACTTCATTCTGGTGCTCACGTTGATGTTAGTGCTGATATTGTAGTGTCTGTTGATGCTGATTTGATTATGGTGCTCACATTGATGTTCGGGCTGGCGTTGTAGTGTTTGTTGATGCTGATTTGATTGTGGTGCTCACGTTGATGTGAGTGCTGGTGTTTAAGAGTTTGTTGATGGTGATTTGATTGTGGTGTTTATGTTCTTGTGAGTGCTGGTGTTGTAGTGAGTGTTGATGCTGATTTGATTATGGAGTTCAAGTTAATGTTTGTGCTGGTGTTGAAGTGGGTGTTGATGCTGATTTGATTATGGTGCTCACGTTGATGTTAGTGCTGGTGTTGTATTGAGTGTTGATGCTGATTCGGTTATGGTGCTCACTTTGATGTTAGTGCAGTTTTTGTAATGGGTGTTGATGCTGATTTGACTATGGGGCTCACGTTTATGTTAGCGTTGGTTTTGTAGTGGGTTTTGATGCTGATTTTATTGTGGTGATCACGTTGATGTTAGTGCAAATGTTGTGGTGGGGCTAGATGCTAATTTGATTATGGTGATCACGTTGATGTTAGTGCGGGTTTTGTAGTGTGTGTTGATGCTGGTTTGATTATGGTGCTCACGTTGATGTTAGTGCTGGTGTTGTGATGGGTGTTGGTGGTGATTTGATGATGGTGCTCATATTGATGTTAGTGCTGGCGTTGCATTGGGTGTTGATGCTGATTTGATTATAGTGCTCACGTTGATGTTACAGCTGATGTTGGAGTGAGTCTTGATACTTATTTGATTATTGTGCTCACATTGATGTTAGTGCTGGTGTTATAGTGTTTGTTGATGCTGGTTTGATTATGGTGTTCACGTTGATGTTCGTGCTGGTATTGCAGTTGGTTTTGATGCTGTTTTGATTTTGTTGCTCATGTTGTTGTTCCTGCTGGCGTTGTAGTGGGTGTTGATGCTGATTTGATTGTGGTGCTCACGTTGATGTTAGTCCTGCTGTTGTAGTGAGTGTTAATGCTGATTTGAGTACGTTGATCACGTTGATGTAACTGCTGGTGTTGTAGTGTGTGTTGATGCAGATTTGAGTATGTTGATCACGTTGATGTTAGTGCTGGTGTTGTAGAGGGGGTTGATGCTGATTTGATTATGGTGTTCACGTCGATGTTCATTCTGGTGTTGTAGTGTTTGTTGATGCTGATTTGATTTTGGTGCTCACGTTGATGTTAGTGCTGGTGTTGTAGTAAGTGTTGATGCTGATTTGATTATGGAGCTCACATTGATGTTAGTGCGGGTGTTGTAGTGTGTGTTGATGCAGATTTGAGTATGTTGATCGCCTTGATGTTAGTGCTGGTGTTGTATTGGGGGTTGATTCTGATTTGATTATGGTGCTCACGTTGATGTTAGTGCTGGTGTTGTAGTGGGTGTTGATGCTGACTTCATTCTGGTGCTCACGTTGATGTTAGTGCTGATATTGTAGTGTGTGTTGATGCTGATTTGATTATGGTGCTCACATTGATGTTCGGGCTGGCGTTGTAGTGTTTGTTGATGCTGATTTGATTGTGGTGCTCACGTTGATGTGAGTGCTGGTGTTTAAGAGTTTGTTGATGGTGATTTGATTGTGGTGTTTATGTTCTTGTGAGTGCTGGTGTTGTAGTGAGTGTTGATGCTGATTTGATTATGCAGTTCAAGTTAATGTTTGTGCTGGTGTTGAAGTGGGTGTTGATGCTGATTTGATTATGGTGCTCACATTGATGTTAGTGCTGGTGTTGTATTGAGTGTTGATGCTGATTTGGTTATGGTGCTCACTTTGATGTTAGTGCGGTTTATGTAATGGGTGTTGATGCTGATTTGACTATGGGGCTCACGTTTATGTTAGCGTTGGTTTTGTAGTGGGTTTTGATGCTGATTTTATTGTGGTGATCACGTTGATGTTAGTGCTGGTTTTGTAGTGTGTGTTGATGCTGGTTTGGTTATGGTGCACACCTTGATGTTAGTGTGGTTTTTGGAATGGGTTATGATGCTTATTTAACTATGGTGCTCACGTTGATGTTAGCGCTGGTTTTGTAGTCTTTGTTAATGCTGATTTGATTATGGTGTTCACGTTGATGTGATTGCTGGTGTTTTAGTGTTTGTTGATGCTGATTTTGTTCTGGTGTTCACGATCATGTGAGTGCTGATGTTGTAGTGAGTGTTGATGCTGATTTGATGAAAGTGCTCACCTGAATGTTAGTGCTTGTGTTGTATTTGATTATGGTGCTCACTTTGATGTTAGTGCGGTTTTTGTAATGGGTGTTGATGCTGATTTGATAATGGTGCTCACGTTGATGTTAACGCTGGGTTTGTAGTGGGTTTTGATGCTGATTTTATTGTGGTGATCACGTTGATGTTAGTGCTGATGTGGTGGGGGTAGATGCTGATTTGATCATGGTGATCACGTTGATGTTAGTGCTGGTGTTGCAGTGAGTGTTGATGCTGATTTGATTATGGTGCTCACGTTAATGTTAGTGCTGGTGCTGTAGTGTGTGTTAATGCTGATTTGAGTCTGTTGATCACGTTGATGTAACTGCTGGTGTTGTAGTGTGTGTTGATGCAGATTTGAGTATGTTGATCACGTTGATGTTAGTGCTGGTGTTGTAGAGGGGGTTGATGCTGATTTGATTATGGTGTTCACTTCGATGTTCATTCTGGTGTTGTAGTGTTTGTTGATGCTGATTTGATTTTGGTGCTCACGTTGATGTTATTGCTGGTGCTGCAGTGGGTGATGATGCTGATTTGATTATGGTGCTCACGATGATGTTAGTGCTGGTGTTGTAGTGGGTGTTCATGCTGATTTGAGTATTTTGATCACGTTGATGTTAGTGCTGGTGTTGTTGTGGGTGTTGGTGCTGATTTGAGTATTTTGATCACGTTGATGTTAGTGCTGGTGTTGTAGTGGGTTTTGATGCTGATTTGGTTATGGTGCACACCTTGATGTTAGTGTGGTTTTTGGAATGGGTTATGATGCTTATTTAACTATGGTGCTCACGTTGATGTTAGCGCTGGTTTTGTAGTCTTTGTTAATGCTGATTTGATTATGGTGTTCACGTTGATGTGATTGCTGGTGTTTTAGTGTTTGTTGATGCTGATTTTGTTCTGGTGTTCACGATCATGTGAGTGCTGATGTTGTAGTGAGTGTTGATGCTGATTTGATGAAAGTGCTCACCTGAATGTTAGTGCTTGTGTTGTATTTGATTATGGTGCTCACTTTGATGTTAGTGCGGTTTTTGTAATGGGTGTTGATGCTGATTTGATAATGGTGCTCACGTTGATGTTAACGCTGGGTTTGTAGTGGGTTTTGATGCTGATTTTATTGTGGTGATCACGTTGATGTTAGTGCTGATGTGGTGGGGGTAGATGCTGATTTGATTATGGTGATCACGTTGTTGTTAGTGCTGGTGTTGCAGTGAGTGTTGATGCTGATTTGATTATGGTGTTCACGTTAATGTTAGTGCTGGTGTTGTAGTGTGTGTTAATGCTGATTTGAGTATGTTGATCACGTTGATGTAACTGCTGGTGTTGTAGTGTGTGTTGATGCAGATTTGAGTATGTTGATCACGTTGATGTTAGTGCTGGTGTTGTAGAGGGGGTTGATGCTGATTTGATTATGGTGTTCACGTCGATGTTCATTCTGGTGTTGTAGTGTTTGTTGATGCTGATTTGATTTTGGTGGTCACGTTGATGTTATTGCTGGTGCTGTAGTGTGTGTTGATGCTGGTTTGATTATGTTGCTCACGTTCATGTTCATGCTGGTGTTGTAGTGGGTGTTGATGCTGATTTGATTGTGGTGCTCACGTTGATGTTAGTGCTGGTGTTGTAGTGGGTGTTGATGCTAAATTAATTCTTTGCACACGTTGATGTTCATGCTGGTGTTGTATTTGTTGTTGATGCTGATTAGATTATGGTGCTCACGTTGATGTTAGTGCTGGTGTTGTAGTGGGTTTTGATGCTGATTTGGTTATGGTGCACACCTTGATGTTAGTGTGGTTTTTGGAATGGGTTATGATGCTTATTTAACTATGGTGCTCACGTTGATGTTAGCGCTGGTTTTGTAGTTTTTGTTAATGCTGTTTTGATTATGGTGATCACGTTGATGTTAGTGCTGGTGTTGCAGTGAGTGTTGATGCTGATTTGATTATGGTGTTCACGTTAATGTTAGTGCTGGTGTTGTAGTGTGTGTTAATGCTGATTTGATTTTGGTGCTCACGTTGATGTTATTGCTGGTGCTGTTGTGGGTGTTGATGCTGATTTGATTATGGTGCTCACGATGATGTTAGTGCTGGTGTTGTAGAGGGGGTTGATGCTGATTTGATTATGGTGTTCACGTCGATGTTCATTCTGGTGTTGTAGTGTTTGTTGATGCTGATTTGATTTTGGTGCTCACGTTGATGTTACAACTGGTGTTGTACTGGTTATTGATGCTGATTTGATTATGGTGCTCACGATGATGTTAGTGCTGGTGTTGATGCAGATTTGAGTATGTTGATCACGTTGATGTAAGAGCTGGTGTTATCGTGTGTGTTGATTCTGATTTGATTATGGTGCTCACGTTGATGTTCGTGCTGGTGTTGTAGTGGGTTTTGATGCTGATTTGGTAATGGTGAACACCTTGATATTAGTGTGGTTTTTGGAATGTGTTATGATGCTTATTTAACTATGGTGCTCACGTTGATGTTAGCGCTGGTTTTGTAGTCTTTGTTGATGCTGATTTGATTATGGTGTTCACGTTGATGTGATTGCTGGTGTTTTAGTGTTTGTTGATGCTGATTTTGTTCTGGTGTTCACGATCATGTGAGTGCTGATGTTGTAGTGAGTGTTGATGCTGATTTGATTAAATTGCTCACCTGAATGTTAGTGCTTGTGTTGTATTTGATTATGGTGCTCACTTTGATGTTAGTGCGGTTTTTGTAATGGGTGTTGATGCTGATTTGATTATGGTGATCACGTTGATGTTAGTGCTGGTGTTGCAGTGAGTGTTGATGCTGATTTGATTATGGTGTTCACGTTAATGTTAGTGCTGGTGTTGTAGTGTGTGTTAATGCTGATTTGATTTTGGTGCTCACGTTGATGTTATTGCTGGTGCTGTTGTGGGTGTTGATGCTGATTTGATTATGGTGCTCACGATGATGTTAGTGCTGGTGTTGTAGTGGGTGTTGATGCAGATTTGAGTATGTTGATCACGTTGATGTTAGTGCTGGTGTTGTAGTGGGTGTTGATGCTGATTTGATTATGGTTCTCACATTGATGTAAGTGCTGGTGTTTTAGTGTTTGTTAATGCTGATTTGGTTATGGTGTTCACGATCATGTGAGTGCTGGGGTTGTTGTGAGTGTTGATGCTGATTTGATGCAAGTGCTCACCTGAGTGTTAGTGCTGGTGTTGTAGTGTGTGCTAATGCAGATTTGATTATGGTGCTTACGTTGATGTTAGTGCTGGTGTTGTAGTGGGTTTTGATGCTGATTTTGTTATCGTGCACACCTTGATGTTAGTGTGTTTTTTGGAATGGGTTATGTTGCTTATTTAACTATGGTGCTCACGTTGATGTTAGCACAGGTTTTGTAGTGGGTTTTGATGCAGATTTTATTGTGGTGATCACATTGATGTTAGTGCTGATGTTGTAGTGTGTGTTGATGCTGGTTTGATGATGGTGCTCACGTTGATGTTAGTGCTGGTGTTGTGATGGGTGTTGGTGGTGATTTGATGATGGTGCTCACATTGATGTCAGTGCTGGTGTTGTAGTGTTTGTTGATGCTGATTTGATTATAGTGCTCACGTTGATGTTACAGCTGATGTTGTAGTGAGTCTTGATACTTATTTGATTATGGTGCTCACGTTAATGTTAGTGCTGGTGTCGTGATGGGTGTTGATGGTGATTTGATTATTGTGCTCACATTGATGTTAGTGCTGGTGTTGTAGTGTTTGTTGATGCTGGTTTGATTATGGTGTTCACGTTGATGTTAGTGCTGGTATTGCAGTTGGTTTTGATGCTGTTTTGATTTTGTTGCTCATGATGATGTTCCTGCTGGCGTTGCCGTTGATGTTAATGTTGATTTGATTATGTTGCTCACGTTCATGTTCATGCTGGTGTTGTAGTGGGTGTTGATGCTAAATTAAATCTTTGCTCACGTTGATGTTCATGCTGGTGTTGTATTTGTTGTTGATGCTGATTAGATTATGGTGCTCACGTTGATGTTAGTGCTGGTGTTGTAGTGGGTTTTGATGCTGATTTGGTTATGGTGCACACCTTGATGTTAGTGTGGTTTTTGGAATGGGTTATGATGCTTATTTAACTATGGTGCTCACGTTGATGTTAGCGCTGGTTTTGTAGTTTTTGTTAATGCTGTTTTGATTATGGTGATCACGTTGATGTTAGTGCTGGTGTTGCAGTGAGTGTTGATGCTGATTTGATTATGGTGTTCACGTTAATGTTAGTGCTGGTGTTGTAGTGTGTGTTAATGCTGATTTGATTTTGGTGCTCACGTTGATGTTATTGCTGGTGCTGTTGTGGGTGTTGATGCTGATTTGATTATGGTGCTCACGATGATGTTAGTGCTGGTGTTGTAGAGGGGGTTGATGCTGATTTGATTATGGTGTTCACGTCGATGTTCATTCTGGTGTTGTAGTGTTTGTTGATGCTGATTTGATTTTGGTGCTCACGTTGATGTTACAACTGGTGTTGTACTGGTTATTGATGCTGATTTGATTATGGTGCTCACGATGATGTTAGTGCTGGTGTTGATGCAGATTTGAGTATGTTGATCACGTTGATGTAAGAGCTGGTGTTATCGTGTGTGTTGATTCTGATTTGATTATGGTGCTCACGTTGATGTTCGTGCTGGTGTTGTAGTGGGTTTTGATGCTGATTTGGTAATGGTGAACACCTTGATGTTAGTGTGGTTTTTGGAATGTGTTATGATGCTTATTTAACTATGGTGCTCACGTTGATGTTAGCGCTGGTTTTGTAGTCTTTGTTGATGCTGATTTGATTATGGTGTTCACGTTGATGTGATTGCTGGTGTTTTAGTGTTTGTTGATGCTGATTTTGTTCTGGTGTTCACGATCATGTGAGTGCTGATGTTGTAGTGAGTGTTGATGCTGATTTGATTAAATTGCTCACCTGAATGTTAGTGCTTGTGTTGTATTTGATTATGGTGCTCACTTTGATGTTAGTGCGGTTTTTGTAATGGGTGTTGATGCTGATTTGATTATGGTGATCACGTTGATGTTAGTGCTGGTGTTGCAGTGAGTGTTGATGCTGATTTGATTATGGTGTTCACGTTAATGTTAGTGCTGGTGTTGTAGTGTGTGTTAATGCTGATTTGATTTTGGTGCTCACGTTGATGTTATTGCTGGTGCTGTTGTGGGTGTTGATGCTGATTTGATTATGGTGCTCACGATGATGTTAGTGCTGGTGTTGTAGTGGGTGTTGATGCAGATTTGAGTATGTTGATCACGTTGATGTTAGTGCTGGTGTTGTAGTGGGTGTTGATGCTGATTTGATTATGGTTCTCACATTGATGTAAGTGCTGGTGTTTTAGTGTTTGTTAATGCTGATTTGGTTATGGTGTTCACGATCATGTGAGTGCTGGGGTTGTTGTGAGTGTTGATGCTGATTTGATGCAAGTGCTCACCTGAGTGTTAGTGCTGGTGTTGTAGTGTGTGCTAATGCAGATTTGATTATGGTGCTTACGTTGATGTTAGTGCTGGTGTTGTAGTGGGTTTTGATGCTGATTTTGTTATCGTGCACACCTTGATGTTAGTGTGTTTTTTGGAATGGGTTATGTTGCTTATTTAACTATGGTGCTCACGTTGATGTTAGCACAGGTTTTGTAGTGGGTTTTGATGCAGATTTTATTGTGGTGATCACATTGATGTTAGTGCTGATGTTGTAGTGTGTGTTGATGCTGGTTTGATGATGGTGCTCACGTTGATGTTAGTGCTGGTGTTGTGGTGGGTGTTGGTGGTGATTTGATGATGGTGCTCACATTGATGTCAGTGCTGGTGTTGTAGTGTTTGTTGATGCTGATTTGATTATAGTGCTCACGTTGATGTTACAGCTGATGTTGTAGTGAGTCTTGATACTTATTTGATTATGGTGCTCACGTTAATGTTAGTGCTGGTGTCGTGATGGGTGTTGATGGTGATTTGATTATTGTGCTCACATTGATGTTAGTGCTGGTGTTGTAGTGTTTGTTGATGCTGGTTTGATTATGGTGTTCACGTTGATGTTAGTGCTGGTATTGCAGTTGGTTTTGATGCTGTTTTGATTTTGTTGCTCATGATGATGTTCCTGCTGGCGTTGCCGTTGATGTTAATGTTGATTTGATTATGTTGCTCACGTTCATGTTCATGCTGGTGTTGTAGTGGGTGTTGATGCTAAATTAAATCTTTGCTCACGTTGATGTTCATGCTGGTGTTGTATTTGTTGTTGATGCTGATTAGATTATGGTGCTCACGTTGATGTTATTGCTGGTGTTGTAGTGGGTTTTGATGCTGATTTGGTTATGGTGCACACCTTGATGTTAGTGTGGTTTTTGGAATGGGTTATGATGCTTATTTAACTATGGTGCTCACGTTGATGTTAGCGCTGGTTTTGTAGTCTTTGTTAATGCTGATTTGATTATGGTGTTCACGTTGATGTGATTGCTGGTGTTTTAGTGTTTGTTGATGCTGATTTTGTTCTGGTGTTCACGATCATGTGAGTGCTGATGTTGTAGTGAGTGTTGATGCTGATTTGATGAAAGTGCTCACCTGAATGTTAGTGCTTGTGTTGTATTTGATTATGGTGCTCACTTTGATGTTAGTGCGGTTTTTGTAATGGGTGTTGATGCTGATTTGATAATGGTGCTCACGTTGATGTTAACGCTGGGTTTGTAGTGGGTTTTGAAGCTGATTTTATTGTGGTGATCACGTTGATGTTAGTGCTGATGTGGTGGGGGTAGATGCTGATTTGATTATGGTGATCACGTTGATGTTAGTGCTGGTGTTGCAGTGAGTGTTGATGCTGATTTGATTATGGTGTTCACGTTAATGTTAGTGCTGGTGTTGTAGTGTGTGTTAATGCTGATTTGAGTATGTTGATCACGTTGATGTAACTGCTGGTGTTGTAGTGTGTGTTGATGCAGATTTGAGTATGTTGATCACGTTGATGTTAGCGCTGGTGTTGTAGAGGGGGTTGATGCTGATTTGATTATGGTGTTCACGTCGATGTTCATTCTGGTGTTGTAGTATTTGTTGATGCTGATTTGATTTTGGTGCTCACGTTGATGTTATTGCTGGTGCTGTAGTGTGTGTTGATGCTGGTTTGATTATGTTGCTCACGTTCATGCTCATGCTGGTGTTGTAGTGGGTGTTGATGCTGATTTGATTGTGGTGCTCACGTTGATGTTAGTGCTGGTGTTGTAGTGGGTGTTGATGCTAAATTAAGTCTTTGCTCACGTTGATGTTCATGCTGGTGTTGTATTTGTTGTTGATGCTGATTAGATTATTGTGCTCACGTTGATGTTAGTGCTGGTGTTTTGGTGGGTTTTGATGCTGATTTGGGAATGGTGCACACCTTGATGTTAGTGTGGTTTTTGGAATGGGTTATGATGCTTATTTAACTATGGTGCTCACGTTGATGTTAGCGCTGGTTTTGTAGTTTTTGTTAATGCTGATTTGATTATGGTGATCACGTTGATGTTAGTGCTGGTGTTGCAGTGAGTGTTGATGCTGATTTGATTATGGTGTTCACGTTAATGTTAGTGCTGGTGTTGTAGTGTGTGTTAATGCTGATTTGATTTTGGTGCTCACGTTGATGTTATTGCTGGTGCTGTTGTGGGTGTTGATGCTGATTTGATTATGGTGCTCACGATGATGTTAGTGCTGGTGTTGTAGTGGGTGTTGATGCAGATTTGAGTATTTTGATCACGTTGATGTTAGTGCTGGTGTTGTAGAGGGGGTTGATGCTGATTTGATTATGGTGTTCACGTCGATGTTCATTCTGGTGTTGTAGTGTTTGTTGATGCTGATTTGATTTTGGTGCTCACGTTGATGTTACAACTGGTGTTGTACTGGTTATTGATGCTGATTTGATTATGGTGCTCACGATGATGTTAGTGCTGGTGTTGATGCAGATTTGAGTATGTTGATCACGTTGATCTAAGAGCTGGTGTTATCGTGTGTGTTGATTCTGATTTGATTATGGTGCTCACGTTGATGTTCGTGCTGGTGTTGTAGTGGGTTTTGATGCTGATTTGGTAATGGTGAACACCTTGATGTTAGTGTGGTTTTTGGAATGTGTTATGATGCTTATTTAACTATGGTGCTCACGTTGATGTTAGCGCTGGTTTTGTAGTCTTTGTTGATGCTGATTTGATTATGGTGTTCACGTTGATGTGATTGCTGGTGTTTTAGTGTTTGTTGATGCTGATTTTGTTCTGGTGTTCACGATCATGTGAGTGCTGATGTTGTAGTGAGTGTTGATGCTGATTTGATTAAATTGCTCACCTGAATGTTAGTGCTTGTGTTGTATTTGATTATGGTGCTCACTTTGATGTTAGTGCGGTTTTTGTAATGGGTGTTGATGCTGATTTGATTATGGTGATCACGTTGATGTTAGTGCTGGTGTTGCAGTGAGTGTTGATGCTGATTTGATTATGGTGTTCACGTTAATGTTAGTGCTGGTGTTGTAGTGTGTGTTAATGCTGATTTGATTTTGGTGCTCACGTTGATGTTATTGCTGGTGCTGTTGTGGGTGTTGATGCTGATTTGATTATGGTGCTCACGATGATGTTAGTGCTGGTGTTGTAGTGGGTGTTGATGCAGATTTGAGTATGTTGATCACGTTGATGTTAGTGCTGGTGTTGTAGTGGGTGTTGATGCTGATTTGATTATGGTTCTCACATTGATGTAAGTGCTGGTGTTTTAGTGTTTGTTGATGCTGATTTGGTTATGGTGTTCACGATCATGTGAGTGCTGGGGTTGTTGTGAGTGTTGATGCTGATTTGATGCAAGTGCTCACCTGAGTGTTAGTGCTGGTGTTGTAGTGTGTGCTAATGCAGATTTGATTATGGTGCTTACGTTGATGTTAGTGCTGGTGTTGTAGTGGGTTTTGATGCTGATTTTGTTATCGTGCACACCTTGATGTTAGTGTGTTTTTTGGAATGGGTTATGTTGCTTATTTAACTATGGTGCTCACGTTGATGTTAGCACAGGTTTTGTAGTGGGTTTTGATGCAGATTTTATTGTGGTGATCACATTGATGTTAGTGCTGATGTTGTAGTGTGTGTTGATGCTGGTTTGATGATGGTGCTCACGTTGATGTTAGTGCTGGTGTTGTGATGGGTGTTGGTGGTGATTTGATGATGGTGCTCACATTGATGTCAGTGCTGGTGTTGTAGTGTTTGTTGATGCTGATTTGATTATAGTGCTCACGTTGATGTTACAGCTGATGTTGTAGTGAGTCTTGATACTTATTTGATTATGGTGCTCACGTTAATGTTAGTGCTGGTGTCGTGATGGGTGTTGATGGTGATTTGATTATTGTGCTCACATTGATGTTAGTGCTGGTGTTGTAGTGTTTGTTGATGCTGGTTTGATTATGGTGTTCACGTTGATGTTAGTGCTGGTATTGCAGTTGGTTTTGATGCTGTTTTGATTTTGTTGCTCATGATGATGTTCCTGCTGGCGTTGCCGTTGATGATAATGTTGATTTGATTATGTTGCTCACGTTCATGTTCATGCTGGTGTTGTAGTGGGTGTTGATGCTAAATTAAATCTTTGCTCACGTTGATGTTCATGCTGGTGTTGTATTTGTTGTTGATGCTGATTAGATTATGGTGCTCACGTTGATGTTAGTGCTGGTGTTGTAGTGGGTTTTGATGCTGATTTGGTTATGGTGCACACCTTGATGTTAGTGTGGTTTTTGGAATGGGTTATGATGCTTATTTAACTATGGTGCTCACGTTGATGTTAGCGCTGGTTTTGTAGTCTTTGTTAATGCTGATTTGATTATGGTGTTCACGTTGATGTGATTGCTGGTGTTTTAGTGTTTGTTGATGCTGATTTTGTTCTGGTATTCACGATCATGTGAGTGCTGATGTTGTAGTGAGTGTTGATGCTGATTTGATGAAAGTGCTCACCTGAATGTTAGTGCTTGTGTTGTATTTGATTATGGTGCTCACTTTGATGTTAGTGCGGTTTTTGTAATGGGTGTTGATGCTGATTTGATAATGGTGCTCACGTTGATGTTAACGCTGGGTTTGTAGTGGGTTTTGAAGCTGATTTTATTGTGGTGATCACGTTGATGTTAGTGCTGATGTGGTGGGGGTAGATGCTGATTTGATTATGGTGATCACGTTGATGTTAGTGCTGGTGTTGCAGTGAGTGTTGATGCTGATTTGATTATGGTGTTCACGTTAATGTTAGTGCTGGTGTTGTAGTGTGTGTTAATGCTGATTTGAGTATGTTGATCACGTTGATGTAACTGCTGGTGTTGTAGTGTGTGTTGATGCAGATTTGAGTATGTTGATCACGTTGATGTTAGCGCTGGTGTTGTAGAGGGGGTTGATGCTGATTTGATTATGGTGTTCACGTCGATGTTCATTCTGGTGTTGTAGTATTTGTTGATGCTGATTTGATTTTGGTGCTCACGTTGATGTTATTGCTGGTGCTGTAGTGTGTGTTGATGCTGGTTTGATTATGTTGCTCACGTTCATGCTCATGCTGGTGTTGTAGTGGGTGTTGATGCTGATTTGATTGTGGTGCTCACGTTGATGTTAGTGCTGGTGTTGTAGTGGGTGTTGATGCTAAATTAAGTCTTTGCTCACGTTGATGTTCATGCTGGTGTTGTATTTGTTGTTGATGCTGATTAGATTATGGTGCTCACGTTGATGTTAGTGCTGGTGTTTTGGTGGGTTTTGATGCTGATTTGGGAATGGTGCACACCTTGATGTTAGTGTGGTTTTTGGAATGGGTTATGATGCTTATTTAACTATGGTGCTCACGTTGATGTTAGCGCTGGTTTTGTAGTTTTTGTTAATGCTGATTTGATTATGGTGATCACGTTGATGTTAGTGCTGGTGTTGCAGTGAGTGTTGATGCTGATTTGATTATGGTGTTCACGTTAATGTTAGTGCTGGTGTTGTAGTGTGTGTTAATGCTGATTTGATTTTGGTGCTCACGTTGATGTTATTGCTGGTGCTGTTGTGGGTGTTGATGCTGATTTGATTATGGTGCTCACGATGATGTTAGTGCTGGTGTTGTAGTGGGTGTTGATGCAGATTTGAGTATTTTGATCACGTTGATGTTAGTGCTGGTGTTGTAGAGGGGGTTGATGCTGATTTGATTATGGTGTTCACGTCGATGTTCATTCTGGTGTTGTAGTGTTTGTTGATGCTGATTTGATTTTGGTGCTCACGTTGATGTTACAACTGGTGTTGTACTGGTTATTGATGCTGATTTGATTATGGTGCTCACGATGATGTTAGTGCTGGTGTTGTCGTGGGTGTTGATGCAGATTTGAGTATGTTGATCACGTTGATGTTAGTACTGGTGTTGTAGTGGGTGTTGATGCTGATTTGATTATGGTTCTCACATTGATGTAAGTGCTGGTGTTATCGTGTGTGTTGATTCTGATTTGACTATGGTGCTCACGTTGATGTTCGTGCTGGTGTTGTAGTGGGTTTTGATGCTGATTTGGTAATGGTGAACACCTTGATGTTAGTGTGGTTTTTGGAATGTGTTATGATGCTTATTTAACTATGGTGCTCACGTTGATGTTAGCGCTGGTTTTGTAGTCTTTGTTGATGTTGATTTGATTATGGTGTTCACGTTGATGTGATTGCTGGTGTTTTAGTGTTTGTTGATGCTGATTTTGTTCTGGTGTTCACGATCATGTGAGTGCTGATGTTGTAGTGAGTGTTGATGCTGATTTGATGAAATTGCTCACCTGAATGTTAGTGCTGGTGTTGTATTTGATTATGGTGCTCACTTTGATGTTAGTGCGGTTTTTGTAATGGGTGTTGATGCTGATTTGATAATGGTGCTCACGTTGATGTTAACGCTGGGTTTGTAGTGGGTTTTGATGCTGATTTTATTGTGGTGATCACGTTGATGTTAGTGCTGATGTGGTGGGGGTAGATGCTGATTTGATTTTGGTGCTCACGTTGATGTTACAACTGGTGTTGTACTGGGTGTTGATACTGATTTGATTATGGTGCTCACGTTGATGTTATTGCTGGTGCTGTAGTGGGTGTTGATGCTGATTTGATTATGGTGCTCACGTTGATGTTATTGCTGGTGCTGTAGTGGGTGTTGATGCTGATTTGATTATGGTGCTCATGATGATGTTAGTGCTGGTGTTGTAGTGTGTGTTGATGCAGATTTGAGTATGTTGATCACGTTGATGTTAGTGCTGGTGTTATAGAGGGAGTTGATGCTGATTTGATTATGGTGTTCACGTCGATGTTCATTCTGGTGTTGTAGTGTTTGTTGATGCTGATTTGATTTTGGTGCTCACGTTGATGTTATTGCTGGTGCTGTAGTGGGTGTTGATGCTGATTTGATTATGGTGCTCACGATGATGTTCATGCTGGTGTTGTAGTGGGTGTTCATGCTGATTTGAGTATTTTGATCACGTTGATGTTAGTGCTGGTGTTGTTGTGGGTGTTGGTGCTGATTTGAGTATTTTGATCACGTTGATGTTAGTGCTGGTGTTGTAGTCTGTGTTGATGCAGATTTGAGTATGTTGATCACGTTGATGTTAGTGCTGGTGTTCTAGTGGGTGTTGATGCTGATTTGATTATGGTTCTCACATTGATTAAGTGCTGGTGTTTTAGTGTTTGTTGATGCTGTTTTGGTTATGGTGTTCACGATCATGTGAGTGCTGGGGTTGTTGTGAGTGTTGATGCTGATTTGATGCAAGTGCTCACCTGAGTGTTAGTGCTGGTGTTGTAGTGTGTGCTAATGCAGATTTGATTATGGTGCTTACGTTGATGTTAGTGCTGGTGTTGTAGTGGGTTTTGATGCTGATTTTGTTATGGTGCACACCTTGATGTTAGTGTGGTTTTTGGAATGGGTTATGTTGCTTATTTAACTATGGTGCTCACGTTGATGTTAGCACAGGTTTTGTAGTGGGTTTTGATGCAGATTTTATTGTGGTGATCACATTGATGTTAGTGCTGATGTTGTAGTGTGTGTTGATGCTGGTTTGATGATGGTGCTCACGTTGATGTTAGTGCTGGTGTTGTGATGGGTGTTGGTGGTGATTTGATGATGGTGCTCACATTGATGTCAGTGCTGGTGTTGTAGTGTTTGTTGATGCTGATTTGATTATAGTGCTCACGTTGATGTTACAGCTGATGTTGTAGTGAGTCTTGATACTTATTTGATTATGGTGCTCACGTTAATGTTAGTGCTGGTGTCGTGATGGGTGTTGATGGTGATTTGATTATTGTGCTCACATTGATGTTAGTGCTGGTGCTGTAGTGTTTGTTGATGCTGGTTTGATTATGGTGTTCACGTTGATGTTAGTGCTGGTATTGCAGTTGGTTTTGATGCTGTTTTGATTTTGTTGCTCATGATGATGTTCCTGCTGGCGTTGCCGTTGATGTTTATGTTGATTTGATTATGTTGCTCACGTTCATGTTCATGCTGGTGTTGTAGTGGGTGTTGATGCTAAATTAATTCTTTGCTCACGTTGATGTTCATGCTGGTGTTGTATTTGTTGTTGATGCTGATTAGATTATGGTGCTCACGTTGATGTTAGTGCTGGTGTTGTAGTGGGTTTTGATGCTGATTTGGTTATGGTGCACACCTTGATGTTAGTGTGGTTTTTGGAATGGGTTATGATGCTTATTTAACTATGGTGCTCACGTTGATGTTAGCGCTGGTTTTGTAGTCTTTGTTGATGCTGATTTGATTATGGTGTTCACGTTGATGTGATTGCTGGTGTTTTAGTGTTTGTTGATGCTGATTTTGTTCTGGTGTTCACGATCATGTGAGTGCTGATGTTGTAGTGAGTGTTGATGCTGATTTGATGAAAGTGCTCACCTGAATGTTAGTGCTTGTGTTGTATTTGATTATGGTGCTCACTTTGATGTTAGTGCGGTTTTTGTAATGGGTGTTGATGCTGATTTGATAATGGTGCTCACGTTGATGTTAACGCTGGGTTTGTAGTGGGTTTTGATGCTGATTTTATTGTGGTGATCACGTTGATGTTAGTGCTGATGTGGTGGGGGTAGATGCTGATTTGATTTTGGTGATTACGTTGATGTTAGTGCTGGTGTTGCAGTGAGTGTTGATGCTGATTTGATTATGGTGTTCACGTTAATGTTAGTGCTGGTGTTGTAGTGTGTGTTAATGCTGATTTGAGTATGTTGATCACGTTGATGTAACTGCTGGTGTTGTAGTGTGTGTTGATGCAGATTTGAGTATGTTGATCACGTTGATGTGAGTGCTGGTGTTGTAGAGGGGGTTGATGCTGATTTGATTATGGTGTTCACGTCGATGTTCATTCTGGTGTTGTAATGTTTGTTGATGCTGATTTGATTTTGGTGCTCACGTTGATGTTATTGCTGGTGCTGTTGTGTGTGTTGATGCTGGTTTGATTATGTTGCTCACGTTCATGTTCATGCTGGTGTTGTAGTGGGTGTTGATGCTGATTTGATTGTGGTGCTCACGTTGATGTTAGTGCTGGTGTTGTAGTGGGTGTTGATGCTAAATTAATTCTTTGCTCACGTTGATGTTCATGCTGGTGTTGTATTTGTTGTTGATGCTGATTAGATTATGGTGCTCACGTTGATGTTAGTGCTGGTGTTGTAGTGGGTTTTGATGCTGATTTGGTTATGGTGCACACCTTGATGTTAGTGTGGTTTTTGGAATGGGTTATGATGCTTATTTAACTATGGTGCTCACGTTGATGTTAGCGCTGGTTTTGTAGTTTTTGTTAATGCTGATTTGATTATGGTGATCACGTTGATGTTAGTGCTGGTGTTGCAGTGAGTGTTGATGCTGATTTGATTATGGTGTTCACGTTAATGTTCGTGCTGGTGTTGTAGTGTGTGTTAATGCTGATTTGATTTTGGTGCTCACGTTGATGTTATTGCTGGTGCTGTTGTGGGTGTTGATGCTGATTTGATTATGGTGCTCACGATGATGTTAGTGCTGGTGTTGTAGTGGGTGTTGATGCAGATTTGAGTATTTTGATCACGTTGATGTTAGTGCTGGTGTTGTAGTGAGTGTTGATGCTGATTTGATTATGGTTCTCACATTGATGTAAGTGCTGGTGTTTTACTGTTTGTTGATGCTGATTTGATTATGGTGTTCACGATCATGTGAGTGCTGGTGTTGTAGTGTGTGCTAATGCTGATTTGATTATGGTGCTTACGTTGATGTTAGTGCTGGTGTTGTAGTGGGTTTTGATGCTGATTTGGATATGGTGCACACCTTGATGTTAGTGTGTTTTCTGGAATGGGTTATGTTGCTTATTTAACTATGGTGCTCACGTTGATGTTAGCACAGGTTTCGTAGTGGGTTTTGATGCAGATTTTATTGTGGTGATCACATTGATGTTAGTGCTGATGTTGTAGTGGGTGTTGATGCAGATTTGATTGTGGTGCTCACGTTGATGTTAGTGCTGGTGTTATCGTGTGTGTTGATTCTGATTTGATTATGGTGCTCACGTTGATGTTCATGCTAGTGTTTTAGTGTTTGTTAATGCTGATTTGGTTATGGTGTTCACGATCATGTGAGTGCTGGGGTTGTAGTGAGGGTCGATGCTGATTTGATGAAAGTGCTCATCTGAATGTTAGTGCTGGTGTTGTAGTGTGTGCTAATGCAGATTTGATTATGGTGCTTACGTTGATGTTAGTGCTTGTGTTGTAGTGGGTTTTGATGCTGATTTGGTTATGGTGCACACCTTGATGTTAGTGTGGTTTTTGGAATGGGTTATGATGCTTATTTAACTATGGTGCTCACGTTGATGTTAGCGCTGGTTTTGTAGTCTTTGTTGATGCTGATTTGATTATGGTGTTCACGTTGATGTGATTGCTGGTGTTTTAGTGTTTGTTGATGCTGATTTTGTTCTGGTGTTCACGATCATGTGAGTGCTGATGTTGTAGTGAGTGTTGATGCTGATTTGATGAAAGTGCTCACCTGAATGTTAGTGCTTGTGTTGTATTTGATTATGGTGCTCACTTTGATGTTAGTGCGGTTTTTGTAATGGGTGTGGATGCTGATTTGATAATGGTGCTCACGTTGATTTTAACGCTGTGTTTGTAGTGGGTTTTGATGCTGATTTTATTGTGGTGATCACGTTGATGTTAGTGCTGATGTGGTGGGGGTAAATGCTGATTTGGTTATGGTGATCACGTTGATGTTAGTGCTGGTGTTGTAGTGGGTGTAGATGCTGATTGGATTAGTGTGTTCACGTTGATGTTAGTGCTGGTGTTGTAGTGGATGTTGATGCGGATTTGATTACGGTGCTCACGTTGATTTTTGTGCTGGTGTTGTCTCTGGTCTTGATGCTGATTTGATCATGGTGGTCACGTTGATATTAGTGCTGGTGTTGTCGTTGATTTTAATGCAGATTTGATTATGATACTAACGTTGATGTTAGTGCTGGTGTTGTAGTGGGTGTTGATGCTGATTTGAATATTGTGCTCACGCTGATGTTAGTCCTGCTGTTGTAGTGAGTGTTGATGCTGATTTAATTGTGCTGCTCGCATTGATGTTAGTGCTGGTGTTGTAGTGAGTGTTAATGCTGATTTGAGTATGTTGATCACGTTGATGTCACTGCTGGTGTTGTAGTGTGTGTTGATGCTGATTTGAGTATGTTGATCACGTTGATGTTAGTGCTGGTGTTGTAGCGTTTGTTGATGCTGATTTGATTTTGGTGCTCACGTTGATTTTTACAACTGGTGTTGTACTGGGTGTTGATACTGATTTGATTATGGTGCTCACGTTGATGTTATTGCTGGTGCTGTAGTGGGTTTTGATGCTGATTTGATTATGGTGTTCACGATGATGTTATTGCTGGTGTTGTAGTGGGTGTTGATGCTGATTTGAGTATTTTGATCATGTTGATGTTAGTGCTGGTGTTGTAGTGTGTGTTGATGCAGATTTGAGTATGTTGATCACGTTGATTTAGTACTGGTGTTGTCGTGTGTGTTGATGCTGATTTGATTATGGTGCTCATGATGATGTTAGTGCTGGTGTTGTAGTGGGTGTTGATGCTGATTTGATTATTTTGATCATGTTGATGTTAGTGCTGGTGTTGTAGTGTGTGTTGATGCTGATTTGAGTATTTTGATCACGTTGATGTTAGTACTGGTGTTGTAGTTTGTGTTGATGCAGATTTGAGTATGTTGATCACGTTGTTGTTTGTACTGGTGTTTAGTGGATGTTGATGCAGATTTGATTATGGTTCTCACATTGATGTAAGTGCTGGTGTTATCGTGTGTTTTGATTCTGATTTGATTATGGTGCTCACGTTGATGTTATTGCTGGTGCTGTAGTGGGTGTTGATGCTGATTTGAGTATTTTGATCATGTTGATGTTAGTGCTGGTGTTGTAGTGTGTGTTGATGCAGATTTGAGTATGTTGATCACGTTGATTTAGTACTGGTGTTGTAGTGTGTGTTGATGCTGATTTGAGTATTTTGATCACGTTGATGTTAGTGCTGGTGTTGTAGTGTGTGTTGATGCAGATTTGAGTATGTTGATCACGTTGATGTTAGTACTGGTGTTGTAGTGGGTGTTGATGCTGATTTGATTATGTTTCTCACATTGATGTAAGTACTAGTGTTATCGGGTGTGTTGATTCTGATTTGATTATGGTGCTCACGTTGATGTTCGTGCTGATGTTGTAGTGGGTTTTGATGCTGATTTGGTAATGGTGAACACCTTGATGTTAGTGTGGTTTTTGGAATGTGTTATGATGCTTATTTAACTATGGTGCTCACGTTGATGTTAGCGCTGGTTTTGTAGTCTTTGTTGATGCTGATTTGATTATGGTGTTCACGTTGATGTGATTGCTGGTGTTTTAGTGTTTGTTGATGCTGATTTTGTTCTGGTGTTCACGATCATGTGAGTGCTGATGTTGTAGTGAGTGTTGATGCTGATTTGATGAAATTGCTCACCTGAATGTTAGTGCTTGTGTAGTATTTGATTATGGTGCTCACTTTGATGTTAGTGCGATTTTTGTAATGGGTGTTGATGCTGATTTGATAATGGTGCTCACGTTGATGTTAACGCTGGGTTTGTAGTGGGTTTTGATGCTGATTTTATTGTGGTGATCACGTTGATGTTAGTGCTGATGTGGTGGGGGTAAATGCTGATTTGGTTATGGTGATCACGTTGATGTTAGTGCTGGTGTTGTAGTGAGTGTAGATGCTGATTGGATTAGTGTGTTCACGTTGATGTTAGTGCTGGTGTTGTAGTGGATGTTGATGCGGATTTGATTACGGTGCTCACGTTGATTTTAGTGCTGGTGTTGTCTCTGGTGTTGATGCTGATTTGACCATGGTGCTCACGTTGATATTAGTGCTGGTGTTGTCGTTGATTTTGATGCAGATTTGATTATGATACTAACGTTGATGTTAGTGCTGGTGTTGTAGTGGGTGTTGATGCTGATTTGAATATTGTGCTCACGCTGATGTTAGTCCTGCTGTTGTAGTGAGTGTTGATGCTGATTTAATTGTGCTGCTCGCATTGATGTTAGTGCTGGTGTTGTAGTGAGTGTTAATTCTGATTTGAGTATGTTGATCACAGTGATGTAACTGCTGGTGTTGTAGTGTGTGTTGATGCAGATTTGAGTATGTTGATCACGTTGATGTCAGTGCTGGTGTTGTAGAGGGGGTTGATGCTGATTTGATTATGTTGTTCACGTCGATGTTCATTCTGGTGTTGTAGTGTTTGTTGATGCTGATTTGATTTTGGTGCTCACGTTGATGTTACAACTGGTGTTGTACTGGGTATTGATGCTGATTTGATTATGGTGTTCACGATGATGTTAGTGCTGGTGTTGTCGTGGGTGTTGATGCAGATTTGAGTATGTTGATCACGTTGATGTTAGTACTGGTGTTGTAGTGGGTGTTGATGCTGATTTGATTATGGTGCTCACGTTGATGTTCGTGCTGGTGTTGTTGTGGGTTTTGATGCTGATTTGGTAATGGTGAACACCTTGATGTTAGTGCTGGTTTTTGGAATGTGTTATGATGCTTATTTAACTATGGTGCTCACGTTGATGTTAGCGCTGGTTTTGTAGTCTTTGTTGATGCTGATTTGATTATGGTGTTCACGTTGATGTGATTGCTGGTGTTTTAGTGTTTGTTGATGCTGATTTTGTTCTGGTGTTCACGATCATGTGAGTGCTGATGTTGTAGTAAGTGTTGATGCTGATTTGATGAAATTGCTCACCTGAATGTTAGTGCTTGTGTTGTATTTGATTATGGTGCTCACTTTGATGTTAGTGCGGTTTTTGTAATGGGTGTTGATGCTGATTTGATAATGGTGCTCACGTTGATGTTAACGCTGGGTTTGTAGTGGGTTTTGATGCTGATTTTATTGTGGTGATCACGTTGATGTTAGTGCTAATGTGGTGGGGGTAGATGCTGATTTGATTTTGGTGCTCACGTTGATGTTACAACTGGTGTTGTACTGGGTGTTGATACTGATTTGATTATGGTGCTCACGTTGATGTTATTGCTGGTGCTGTAGTGGGTGTTGATGCTGATTTGATTATGGTGCTCATGATGATGTTAGTGCTGGTGTTGTAGTGGGTGTTGATGCTGATTTGATTATTTTGATCATGTTGATGTTAGTGCTGGTGTTGTAGTGTGTGTTGATGCTGATTTGAGTATTTTGATCACGTTGATGTTAGTACTGGTGTTGTAGTTTGTGTTGATGCAGATTTGAGTATGTTGATCACGTTGTTGTTTGTACTGGTGTTTAGTGGATGTTGATGCAGATTTGATTATGGTTCTCACATTGATGTAAGTGCTGGTGTTATCGTGTGTTTTGATTCTGATTTGATTATGGTGCTCACGTTGATGTTATTGCTGGTGCTGTAGTGGGTGTTGATGCTGATTTGAGTATTTTGATCATGTTGATGTTAGTGCTGGTGTTGTAGTGTGTGTTGATGCAGATTTGAGTATGTTGATCACGTTGATTTAGTACTGGTGTTGTAGTGTGTGTTGATGCTGATTTGAGTATTTTGATCACGTTGATGTTAGTGCTGGTGTTGTAGTGTGTGTTGATGCAGATTTGAGTATGTTGATCACGTTGATGTTAGTACTGGTGTTGTAGTGGGTGTTGATGCTGATTTGATTATGTTTCTCACATTGATGTAAGTACTAGTGTTATCGGGTGTGTTGATTCTGATTTGATTATGGTGCTCACGTTGATGTTCGTGCTGATGTTGTAGTGGGTTTTGATGCTGATTTGGTAATGGTGAACACCTTGATGTTAGTGTGGTTTTTGGAATGTGTTATGATGCTTATTTAACTATGGTGCTCACGTTGATGTTAGCGCTGGTTTTGTAGTCTTTGTTGATGCTGATTTGATTATGGTGTTCACGTTGATGTGATTGCTGGTGTTTTAGTGTTTGTTGATGCTGATTTTGTTCTGGTGTTCACGATCATGTGAGTGCTGATGTTGTAGTGAGTGTTGATGCTGATTTGATGAAATTGCTCACCTGAATGTTAGTGCTTGTGTAGTATTTGATTATGGTGCTCACTTTGATGTTAGTGCGATTTTTGTAATGGGTGTTGATGCTGATTTGATAATGGTGCTCACGTTGATGTTAACGCTGGGTTTGTAGTGGGTTTTGATGCTGATTTTATTGTGGTGATCACGTTGATGTTAGTGCTGATGTGGTGGGGGTAAATGCTGATTTGGTTATGGTGATCACGTTGATGTTAGTGCTGGTGTTGTAGTGAGTGTAGATGCTGATTGGATTAGTGTGTTCACGTTGATGTTAGTGCTGGTGTTGTAGTGGATGTTGATGCGGATTTGATTACGGTGCTCACGTTGATTTTAGTGCTGGTGTTGTCTCTGGTGTTGATGCTGATTTGACCATGGTGCTCACGTTGATATTAGTGCTGGTGTTGTCGTTGATTTTGATGCAGATTTGATTATGATACTAACGTTGATGTTAGTGCTGGTGTTGTAGTGGGTGTTGATGCTGATTTGAATATTGTGCTCACGCTGATGTTAGTCCTGCTGTTGTAGTGAGTGTTGATGCTGATTTAATTGTGCTGCTCGCATTGATGTTAGTGCTGGTGTTGTAGTGAGTGTTAATTCTGATTTGAGTATGTTGATCACAGTGATGTAACTGCTGGTGTTGTAGTGTGTGTTGATGCAGATTTGAGTATGTTGATCACGTTGATGTCAGTGCTGGTGTTGTAGAGGGGGTTGATGCTGATTTGATTATGTTGTTCACGTCGATGTTCATTCTGGTGTTGTAGTGTTTGTTGATGCTGATTTGATTTTGGTGCTCACGTTGATGTTACAACTGGTGTTGTACTGGGTATTGATGCTGATTTGATTATGGTGTTCACGATGATGTTAGTGCTGGTGTTGTCGTGGGTGTTGATGCAGATTTGAGTATGTTGATCACGTTGATGTTAGTACTGGTGTTGTAGTGGGTGTTGATGCTGATTTGATTATGGTGCTCACGTTGATGTTCGTGCTGGTGTTGTAGTGTGTTTTGATGCTGATTTGGTAATGGTGAACACCTTGATGTTAGTGCTGGTTTTTGGAATGTGTTATGATGCTTATTTAACTATGGTGCTCACGTTGATGTTAGCGCTGGTTTTGTAGTCTTTGTTGATGCTGATTTGATTATGGTGTTCACGTTGATGTGATTGCTGGTGTTTTAGTGTTTGTTGATGCTGATTTTGTTCTGGTGTTCACGATCATGTGAGTGCTGATGTTGTAGTGAGTGTTGATGCTGATTTGATGAAAGTGCTCACCTGAATGTTAGTGCTTGTGTTGTATTTGATTATGGTGCTCACTTTGATGTTAGTGCGGTTTTTGTAGTGGGTGTTGATGCTGATTTGATAACGGTGCTCACGTTGATGTTAACGCTGGGTTTGTAGTGGGTTTTGATGCTGATTTTATTGTGGTGATCACGTTGATGTTAGTGCTGATGTGGTGGGGGTAGATGCTGATTTGATTTTGGTGCTCACATTGATGTTACAACTGGTGTTGTACTGGGTGTTGATACTGATTTGATTATGGTGATCACGTTGATGTTAGTGCTGGTGTTGCAGTGAGTGTTGATGCTGATTTGATTCTGGTGTTAACGTTAATGTTAGTGCTGGTGTTGTAGTGTGTGTTGATGCAGATTTGAGTATGTTGATCACGTTGATGTTAGTGCTGGTGTTGTAGAGGGGGTTGATGCTGATTTGATTATGCTGTTCACGTCAATGTTCATTCTGGTGTTGTAGCGTTTGTTGATGCTGATTTGATTTTGGTGCTCACGTTGATGGTTACAACTGGTGTTGTACTGAGTGTTGATACTGATTTGATTATGGTGCTCACGTTGATGTTATTGCTGGTGTTGTAGTGGGTGTTGATGCTGATTTGATTATGGTTTTCACGTTGATGTTAATGCTGGTGTTCTAGTGGGTGTTGGTGCTGATTTGAGTACGTTGATCACGGTGATGTTAATGCTTGTGTTGTAGTGGGTGTTGATGCCGATTTGAATGTGGTGCTCACATTGATGTTAGTGCTGGTGTTGTCATGGGTGTTGATGCTGATTTGATTATGGTGCTCACGTTGATGGTAGTGCTGGTGTTGTAGTGTGTGCTGATACTGATTTGATTATGGTGCTCACGTTGATGTTAATGCTGGTGATGTCGTGGGTGTTGATGCTGATTTGATTATGGTGTTCATGTTGATGTTAGTGCTGGTGTTGTAGTGGGGGTTGATGCTGATTTGATTGTGGTGATCACGTTTATGTTAGTGCTGGTGATGGAGTGTGTGTTCATGCAGATTTGATTAGAATGCTCATATTGATGTTAGTGCGAGTGTTGTAGTTGGTGTTGATGCTGATTTGATTATGGTGCTCACGTTGATGTTAGTGCTGGTGTTGTAGTGTTTGTTGTTGCTGATTTGATTATGGTGTTCATGTTGATATAAGTGCTGGTGTTGAAGTGAGTGTTGATGCTGATTTGACTATGGTGCTCACATTGATGTTAGTGCTGATGTTCTAGTCGGTGTTGATGCTGATTTGAGTATGTTGATCACGTTGATGTTAATGCTGATGTTGTAGTGGGTGTTGATGCTGATTTGATCGTGGTTCTCAAGTTGATGTTAGTCCTGGTGTTGAAGTGAGTGTTGAAGCTGTTTTGAGTACGTAGATCACGTTGATGTTAGAGCTGGTGTTGTAGTGGGTGTTGATGCTGATTTGATTATGGTGCTCACGTTGATGTTTGTCCTGGTATTCTAGTGGGTGTTGATGCTGATTTGATTGTGGTGCTCACGTTGATGTTAGTGCTGGTGTTGAAGTTGGTGTTGATGCTGATTTGATTGTGGTGCTCACGTTGATGTTAGTGCTCGTGTTGTAGTTGGTGTTGATGCTGATTTGGTGATGCTGCTCACGTTGTTGCTACTGCTGGTGTTGTAGTTGGTGTTGATGCTGATTTGATTATGGTGCTCACGTTGATGTTAGTGCTGGTGTTGTCGTTGATTTTGATGCAGATTTGATTATGATACTAACGTTGATGTTAGTGCTGGTGTTGTAGTGGGTGTTGATGCTGATTTGAATATTGTGCTCACGCTGATGTTAGTCCTGCTGTTGTAGTGAGTGTTGATGCTGATTTAATTGTGCTGCTCGCATTGATGTTAGTGCTGGTGTTGTAGTGAGTGTTAATTCTGATTTGAGTATGTTGATCACAGTGATGTAACTGCTGGTGTTGTAGTGTGTGTTGATGCAGATTTGAGTATGTTGATCACGTTGATGTCAGTGCTGGTGTTGTAGAGGGGGTTGATGCTGATTTGATTATGTTGTTCACGTCGATGTTCATTCTGGTGTTGTAGTGTTTGTTGATGCTGATTTGATTTTGGTGCTCACGTTGATGTTACAACTGGTGTTGTACTGGGTATTGATGCTGATTTGATTATGGTGTTCACGATGATGTTAGTGCTGGTGTTGTCGTGGGTGTTGATGCAGATTTGAGTATGTTGATCACGTTGATGTTAGTACTGGTGTTGTAGTGGGTGTTGATGCTGATTTGATTATGGTGCTCACGTTGATGTTCGTGCTGGTGTTGTAGTGGGTTTTGATGCTGATTTGGTAATGGTGAACACCTTGATGTTAGTGCTGGTTTTTGGAATGTGTTATGATGCTTATTTAACTATGGTGCTCACGTTGATGTTAGCGCTGGTTTTGTAGTCTTTGTTGATGCTGATTTGATTATGGTGTTCACGTTGATGTGATTGCTGGTGTTTTAGTGTTTGTTGATGCTGATTTTGTTCTGGTGTTCACGATCATGTGAGTGCTGATGTTGTAGTGAGTGTTGATGCTGATTTGATGAAAGTGCTCACCTGAATGTTAGTGCTTGTGTTGTATTTGATTATGGTGCTCACTTTGATGTTAGTGCGGTTTTTGTAATGGGTGTTGATGCTGATTTGATAACGGTGCTCACGTTGATGTTAACGCTGGGTTTGTAGTGGGTTTTGATGCTGATTTTATTGTGGTGATCACGTTGATGTTAGTGCTGATGTGGTGGGGGTAGATGCTGATTTGATTTTGGTGCTCACATTGATGTTACAACTGGTGTTGTACTGGGTGTTGATACTGATTTGATTATGGTGATCACGTTGATGTTAGTGCTGGTGTTGCAGTGAGTGTTGATGCTGATTTGATTATGGTGTTAACGTTAATGTTAGTGCTGGTGTTGTAGTGTGTGTTGATGCTGATTTGAGTATGTTGATCACGTTGATGTTAGTGCTGGTGTTGTAGAGGGGGTTGATGCTGATTTGATTATGCTGTTCACGTCAATGTTCATTCTGGTGTTGTAGCGTTTGTTGATGCTGATTTGATTTTGGTGCTCACGTTGATGGTTACAACTGGTGTTGTACTGAGTGTTGATACTGATTTGATTATGGTGCTCACGTTGATGTTATTGCTGGTGCTGTAGTGGGTTTTGATGCTGATTTGATTATGGTGTTCACGATGATGTTAGTGCTGGTGTTGTAGTGGGTGTTGATGCTGATTTGATTATTTTGATCATGTTGATGTTAGTGCTGGTGTTGTAGTGTGTGTTGATGCAGATTTGAGTATGTTGATCACGTTGATTTAGTACTGGTGTTGTAGTGGGTGTTGATGCTGATTTGACTATGTTGATCACGTTGTTGTTTGTACTGGTGTTTAGTGCGTGTTGATGCAGATTTGATTTTTTTCTCACATTGATATAAGTGCTGGTGTTATCGTGTGTGTTGATTCTGATTTGATTATGGTGCTCACGTTGATGTTCGTGCTGGTGTTTTAGTGTTTGTTGATGCTGATTTGGTTATGGTGTTCACGATCATGTGAGTGCTGGGGTTGTAGTGAGGGTCGATGCTGATTTGATGAAAGTGCTCACCTGAATGTTAGTGCTGGTGTTGTAGTGTGTGCTAATGCAGATTTGATTATGGTGCTTACGTTGATGTTAGTGCTGGTGTTGTAGTGGGTTTTGATGCTGATTTGGTTATGGTGCACACCTTGATGTTAGTGTGGTTTTTGGAATGGGTTATGATGCTTATTTAACTATGGTGCTCACGTTGATGTTAGCGCTGGTTTTGTAGTCTTTGTTGATGCTGATTTGATTATGGTGATCACGTTGATGTTAGTGCTGGTGTTGCAGTGAGTGTTGATGCTGATTTGATTATGGTGTTAACGTTAATGTTAGTGCTGGTGTTGTAGTGTGTGTTAATGCTGATTTGAGTATGTTGATCACGTTGATGTAACTGCTGGTGTTGAAGTGTGTGATGATGCAGATTTGAGTATGTTGATCACGTTGATGTTAGTGCTGGTGTTGTAGAGGGGGTTGATGCTGATTTGATTATGCTGTTCACGTCAATGTTCATTCTGGTGTTGTAGCGTTTGTTGATGCTGATTTGATTTTCGTGCTCACGTTGATGGTTACAACTGGTGTTGTACTGGGTGTTGATACTGATTTGATTATGGTGCTCACGTTGATGTTATTGCTGGTGCTGTAGTGGGTATTGATGCTGATTTGATTATGGTGTTCACGATGATGTTAGTGCTGGTGTTGTAGTGGGTGTTGATGCTGATTTGAGTATTTTGATCACGTTGATGTTAGTGCTGGTGTTGTAGTGTGTGTTGATGCAGATTTGAATATGTTGATCACGTTGATTTAGTACTGGTGTTGTAGTGTGTGTTGATGCAGATTTGAGTATGTTGATCACGTTGATTTTAGTACTGGTGGTGTAGTGGGTGTTGATGCTGATTTGATTATGGTTCTCACATTGATGTAAGTACTGGTGTTATCGTGTGTGTTGATTCTGATTTGATTATGGTGCTCACGTTGATGTTCGTGCTAGTGTTTTAGTGTTTGTTGATGCTGATTTGGTTATGGTGTTCACGATCATGTGAGTGCTGGGGTTGTAGTGAGGGTCGATGCTGATTTGATGAAAGTGCTCACCTGAATGTTAGTGCTGGTGTTGTAGTGTGTGCTAATGCAGATTTGATTATGGTGCTTACGTTGATGTTAGTGCTGGTGTTGTAGTGGGTTTTGATGCTGATTTGGTTATGGTGCACACCTTGATGTTAGTGTGGTTTTTGGAATGTGTTATGATGCTTATTTAACTATGGTGCTCACGTTGATGTTAGCGCTGGTTTTGTAGTCTTTGTTGATGCTGATTTGATTATGGTGTTCACGTTGATGTGATTGCTGGTGTTTTAGTGTTTGTTGATGCTGATTTTGTTCTGGTGTTCACGATCATGTGAGTGCTGATGTTGTAGTGAGTGTTGATGCTGATTTGATGAAAGTGCTCACCTGAATGTTAGTGCTTGTGTTGTATTTGATTATGGTGCTCACTTTGATGTTAGTGCGGTTTTTGTAATGGGTGTTGATGCTGATTTGATAATGGTGCTCACGTTGATGTTAACGCTGGGTTTGTAGTGGGTTTTGATGCTGATTTTATTGTGGTGATCACGTTGATGTTAGTGCTGATGTGGTGGGGGTAGATGCTGATTTGATGATGGTGATCACGTTGATGTTAGTGCTGGTGTTGCAGTGAGTGTTGATATTGATTTGATTATGGTGTTCACGTTAATGTTAGTGCTGGTGTTGTAGTGTGTGTTAATGCTGATTTGAGTATTTTGATCACGTTGATGTAACTGCTGATGTTGGAGTGTGTGTTGATGCAGATTTCAGTATGTTGATCACGTTGATGTTAGTGCTGGTGTTGTAGAGGGGGTTGATGCTGATTTGATTATGGTGTTCACGTCGATGTTCATTCTGGTGTTGTAGTGTTTGTTGATGCTGATTTGATTTTGGTGCTCACGTTGATGTTAGTGCTGCTGTTATAGAGGGGGTTGATGCTGATTTGATTATGGTGTTCACGTCGATGTTCATTCTGGTGTTGTAGTGTTTGTTGATGCTGATTTGATTATGGTGCTCACGTTGATGTTATTGCTGGTGCTGTAGTGGGTGTTGATGCTGATTTGATAATGTTGCTCACGTTGATGTTCATGCTGGTGTTGTAGTGGGTGTTGATGCTGATTTGATTATGGAGCTCACATTGATGTTAGTGCTGGTGTTGTAGTGTGTGTTGATGCAGATTTGAGTATGTTGATCGCCTTGATGTTACTGCTGGTGTTATATTGGGGGTTGATTCTGATTTGATTATGGTGCTCACGTTGATGTTAGTGCTGGTGTTGTAGTGGGTGTTGATGCTGACTTGATTCTGGTGCTCACGTTGATGTTATTGCTGATATTGTAGTGTGTGTTGATGCTGATTTGATTATGGTGCTCACATTGATGTTCGTGCTGGCGTTGTAGTGTTTGTTGATGCTGATTTGATTGTGGTGCTCACGTTGATGTGAGTGCTGGTGTTGTTTTGTGTGTTGATGCTGATTTGGTTATGGTGCTCACTTTGAAGTTAGTGCCTTTTTTGTAAAGGGTCTTGATGCTGATTTGATTATGGGGATCACATTTATGTTAGCGCTGGTTTTGTAGTGGGTTTTGATGCTGATTTTATTGTGGTGATCACGTTGATGTTAGTGCTGATGTTGTGGTGGGGGTAGATGCTAATTTGATTATGGTGATCACGTTGATGTTAGTGCTGGTGTTGCAGTGAGTGTTGATGCTGATTTGATTATGGTGTTCACGTTCATGTTAGTGCTGGTGTTGTATTGAGTGTTGATGCTGATTTGTTTATGGTGCCCACTTTGAAGTTTGTGCAGTTTTTGTAATGGGTGTTGATGCTGATTTGATTATGAGGCTCACGTTGATATTAACGCTTGTTTTATAGTGGGTTTTGATCTGATTTTATTGTGGTAATCACGTTGATGTTAGTGCTGATGTTGTGGAGGGGGTAGATACTGATTTGATTATTGTGATCACGTTGATGTTTGTGCTGGTGTTGTAGTTGGGGTTGATGCTGATTTGATTATTTTGGTCAAGTTGATGTTAATGCTGGTGTTGTAGTGGATGTTGATGCTGGTTTGAATATGGTGCTCACGTTGATGTTAGTGCTGGTGTAGCATTTGTTGGTGATGAGTTGATTATGGTGTTCACGTTGATGTTAGAGCTGGTGTTGTAGTGTGTGTTGATGCAGATTTGAGTATGTTGATCACGTTGATGTTAGTGCTGATTTTGTAGAGGGTGTTGATGCTGATTTGATTATGGTGCTCACATTGATGTTCGTTCTGGTGTTGTAGTGTTTGTTGATGCTGATTTGATGATGGTGTTCACGTTGATGTGAGTGCTGCTGTTTAAGAGTGTGTTGATGGTGCTTTGATTGTGGTGTTCACGTTCATGTGAGTGCTGATGTTGTGACTGTTGATGCTGAGTTGATTTTGGTGCTCACGTTGATGTTACAACTGGTGTTGTACTGGGTGTTGATACTGATTTGATTATGGTGCTCACGTAGACGTTAGTGCTGGTGTTGTAGTGGTTGTTGATGCAGATTAGATTGTGGTGTTCACGTTGATGTTAGTGCTGGTGTTTAAGAGTTTGTTGATGGTGATTTGATTGTGGTGCTCACGTTGATGTCAGAGCTGTGTTTGTAGTTGGTGTTGATGCTGATTTGATTATGGTGCTCACGTTGATGTTAGTGCTGGTGTTGTAGTGGGTGTTGATGCTGATTTGATTGTGGTGCTCACGTTATTGTTAGTGCTGGTGTTGTAGTGGGTGTTGTTTCTGATTTGATTGTGGTACTCACGTTGATGTGAGTGCTGATGTTGTAGTGAGTGTTGATGCTGATTTGATTCTGGTGCTCACGTTGATGTCAGAGCTGTGTTTGTAGTTGGTGTTGATGCTGATTTGATTAAGTTGCTCACATTAATGTTAGTGCGGGTGTTGTAGTGGGTGTTGATGCTTATTTGTGTATGGCACTCACGTTGATGTAAATGCGGGTGTTGCAGTGGGTGTTGATGCTGATTTGATTATGGTGTTCATGTTGATGTTAGTGCTGGTGTTGTAGTTGGTGTTGATGCTGATTTGATCTTGGTGATCACGTTGATGTTAGTGCTGGTGTTGTAGTTGGTGTAGATGCTGATTTGATTATGGTTTTCCCGTTGATGTTAATGCTGGTGTTCTAGTGGGTGTTGGTGCTGATTTGAGTACGTTGATCACGGTGATGTTAATGCTGGTGTTGCAGTGGGTGTTGATGCTGATTTGAGTATGTTGATCACGTTGATGTTAGTGCGGGTGTTGTAGTGGGTTGTGATGCTGATTTGATTGTGGTGCTCACGTTGATGGTAATGCTGGTGTTGTAGTGGTTGTTGATGCTGATTTGATTAGTGTGCTCACGTTGATGTTAGTGCTGGTGTTGTAGTGGGTGATGATGCTGATTTGTTTATGGAGCTCACGTTGATGTTAGTGCTGGTGTTCTAGTGGATGTTGATGCTGATTTGATCGTGGTTCTCACGTTGATGTTAGTGCTGGTGTTGTAGTGGTGGTTGATGCTGATTTGAGTCGGTAGATCACGTTGATTTTAGTGCTGGTGTTGTCTCTGGTGTTGATGCTGATTTGATCATGGTGCTCACGTTGATATTAGTGCTGGTGTTGTCGTGGGTTTTGATGCTGATTTGATTATGATACGTTGATGTTATTGCTGGTGTTGTAGTGAGTGTTGATACTGATTTGATTGTGCTGCTCGCATTGATGTTAGTGCTGGTGTTGTAGTGTGTGTTGATGCAGATTTGAGTATGTTGATCACGTTGATGTTAGTGCTGGTGTTGTAGAGGGGGTTGATGCTGATTTGATTTTGGTGTTCACGTCGATGTTCATTCTGGTGTTGTAGTGTTTGTTGATGCTGATTTGATTTTGGTGCTCACGTTGATGTTACAACTGGTGTTGTAGTGGGTGTTGATGCTGATTTGATTATGGAGCTCACATTGATGTTAGTGCTGGTGTTGTAGTTGGTGTTTATGCAGATTTGATTATTGTGATCACGTTGATATTTGTGCTGCTGTTGTAGTGGGGGTTCATGCTGATTTGTTAATGGTGCTCATGTTGATGTTAGTGCTGGTGTTGTACATGGTGTTGATGCTGATTTGATCTTGGTGCTCACGTTGATGTTAGTGCTGGTGTTGTAGTTGATGTAGATGCTAATTTGATTATGGTGCTCACGTTGATGTTAGTGCTGGTGTTGTAGTGTTTGTTGATGCTGATTTGATTATGGTGTTCATGTTGATGTGAGTGCTGGTGTTGTAGGTGGGTGTTGATGCTGATTTGGTTATGGTGCTCACGTTATTGTTTTTGCTGGTATTTTAGTGCCTGTTGATGCTGATTTGATTGAGTTGCTCACGTTCATGTTTGTGCTAGTGTTATCGTGGGTGTTGATGCTGATTTGAGTATGGTGCTCGTGTTGATGTTAGTGCTGGTGTTGTAATGGGTGTTGATGCTGATTTGATTATGGTGCTCTTGTTGATGTTAGTACTGCTGTTGGAGTGGGTGTTGATGATGATTTGATTATGGTGCTCACGTTGATGTTATTGCTGGTGCTGTAGTGGGTGTTGATGCTGATTTGATTATGGTGCTCACATTGATGTTCGTGCTGGCGTTGTAGTGTTTGTTGATGCTGATTTGATTGTGGTGCTCACGTTGATGTGAGTGCTGGTGTTGTTTTGTGTGTTGATGCTGATTTGGTTATGGTGCTCACTTTGAAGTTAGTGCCTTTTTTGTAAAGGGTCTTGATGCTGATTTGATTATGGGGATCACATTTATGTTAGCGCTGGTTTTGTAGTGGGTTTTGATGCTGATTTTATTGTGGTGATCACGTTGATGTTAGTGCTGATGTTGTGGTGGGGGTAGATGCTAATTTGATTATGGTGATCACGTTGATGTTAGTGCTGGTGTTGCAGTGAGTGTTGATGCTGATTTGATTATGGTGTTCACGTTCATGTTAGTGCTGGTGTTGTATTGAGTGTTGATGCTGATTTGTTTATGGTGCCCACTTTGAAGTTTGTGCAGTTTTTGTAATGGGTGTTGATGCTGATTTGATTATGAGGCTCACGTTGATATTAACGCTTGTTTTATAGTGGGTTTTGATCTGATTTTATTGTGGTAATCACGTTGATGTTAGTGCTGATGTTGTGGAGGGGGTAGATACTGATTTGATTATTGTGATCACGTTGATGTTTGTGCTGGTGTTGTAGTTGGGGTTGATGCTGATTTGATTATTTTGGTCAAGTTGATGTTAATGCTGGTGTTGTAGTGGATGTTGATGCTGGTTTGAATATGGTGCTCACGTTGATGTTATTGCTGGTGTAGCATTTGTTGGTGATGAGTTGATTATGGTGTTCACGTTGATGTTAGAGCTGGTGTTGTAGTGTGTGTTGATGCAGATTTGAGTATGTTGATCACGTTGATGTTAGTGCTGATTTTGTAGAGGGTGTTGATGCTGATTTGATTATGGTGCTCACATTGATGTTCGTTCTGGTGTTGTAGTGTTTGTTGATGCTGATTTGATGATGGTGTTCACGTTGATGTGAGTGCTGCTGTTTAAGAGTGTGTTGATGGTGCTTTGATTGTGGTGTTCACGTTCATGTGAGTGCTGATGTTGTGACTGTTGATGCTGAGTTGATTTTGGTGCTCACGTTGATGTTACAACTGGTGTTGTACTGGGTGTTGATACTGATTTGATTATGGTGCTCACGTAGACGTTAGTGCTGGTGTTGTAGTGGTTGTTGATGCAGATTAGATTGTGGTGTTCACGTTGATGTTAGTGCTGGTGTTTAAGAGTTTGTTGATGGTGATTTGATTGTGGTGCTCACGTTGATGTCAGAGCTGTGTTTGTAGTTGGTGTTGATGCTGATTTGATTATGGTGCTCACGTTGATGTTAGTGCTGGTGTTGTAGTGGTTGTTGATGCAGATTAGATTGTGGTGTTCACGTTGATGTTAGTGCTGGTGTTTAAGAGTTTGTTGATGGTGATTTGATTGTGGTGCTCACGTTGATGTCAGAGCTGTGTTTGTAGTTGGTGTTGATGCTGATTTGATTATGGTGCTCACGTTGATGTTAGTGCTGGTGTTGTAGTGGGTGTTGATGCTGATTTGATTGTGGTGCTCACGTTATTGTTAGTGCTGGTGTTGTAGTGGGTGTTGTTTCTGATTTGATTGTGGTACTCACGTTGATGTGAGTGCTGATGTTGTAGTGAGTGTTGATGCTGATTTGATTCTGGTGCTCACGTTGATGTCAGAGCTGTGTTTGTAGTTGGTGTTGATGCTGATTTGATTAAGTTGCTCACATTAATGTTAGTGCGGGTGTTGTAGTGGGTGTTGATGCTTATTTGTGTATGGCACTCACGTTGATGTAAATGCGGGTGTTGCAGTGGGTGTTGATGCTGATTTGATTATGGTGTTCATGTTGATGTTAGTGCTGGTGTTGTAGTTGGTGTTGATGCTGATTTGATCTTGGTGATCACGTTGATGTTAGTGCTGGTGTTGTAGTTGGTGTAGATGCTGATTTGATTATGGTTTTCCCGTTGATGTTAATGCTGGTGTTCTAGTGGGTGTTGGTGCTGATTTGAGTACGTTGATCACGGTGATGTTAATGCTGGTGTTGCAGTGGGTGTTGATGCTGATTTGAGTATGTTGATCACGTTGATGTTAGTGCGGGTGTTGTAGTGGGTTGTGATGCTGATTTGATTGTGGTGCTCACGTTGATGGTAATGCTGGTGTTGTAGTGTTTGTTGATGCTGATTTGATTAGTGTGCTCACGTTGATGTTAGTGCTGGTGTTGTAGTGGGTGATGATGCTGATTTGTTTATGGAGCTCACGTTGATGTTAGTGCTGGTGTTCTAGTGGATGTTGATGCTGATTTGATCGTGGTTCTCACGTTGATGTTAGTGCTGGTGTTGTAGTGGTGGTTGATGCTGATTTGAGTCGGTAGATCACGTTGATTTTAGTGCTGGTGTTGTCTCTGGTGTTGATGCTGATTTGATCATGGTGCTCACGTTGATATTAGTGCTGGTGTTGTCGTGGGTTTTGATGCTGATTTGATTATGATACGTTGATGTTATTGCTGGTGTTGTAGTGAGTGTTGATACTGATTTGATTGTGCTGCTCGCATTGATGTTAGTGCTGGTGTTGTAGTGTGTGTTGATGCAGATTTGAGTATGTTGATCACGTTGATGTTAGTGCTGGTGTTGTAGAGGGGGTTGATGCTGATTTGATTTTGGTGTTCACGTCGATGTTCATTCTGGTGTTGTAGTGTTTGTTGATGCTGATTTGATTTTGGTGCTCACGTTGATGTTACAACTGGTGTTGTAGTGGGTGTTGATGCTGATTTGATTATGGAGCTCACATTGATGTTAGTGCTGGTGTTGTAGTTGGTGTTTATGCAGATTTGATTATTGTGATCACGTTGATATTTGTGCTGCTGTTGTAGTGGGGGTTGATGCTGATTTGTTAATGGTGCTCATGTTGATGTTAGTGCTGGTGTTGTACATGGTGTTGATGCTGATTTGATCTTGGTGCTCACGTTGATGTTAGTGCTGGTGTTGTAGTTGATGTAGATGCTAATTTGATTATGGTGCTCACGTTGATGTTAGTGCTGGTGTTGTAGTGTTTGTTGATGCTGATTTGATTATGGTGTTCATGTTGATGTGAGTGCTGGTGTTGTAGGTGGGTGTTGATGCTGATTTGGTTATGGTGCTCACGTTATTGTTTTTGCTGGTATTTTAGTGCCTGTTGATGCTGATTTGATTGAGTTGCTCACGTTCATGTTTGTGCTAGTGTTATCGTGGGTGTTGATGCTGATTTGAGTATGGTGCTCACGTTGATGTTAGTGCTGGTGTTGTAATGGGTGTTGATGCTGATTTGATTATGGTGCTCTTGTTGATGTTAGTACTGCTGTTGGAGTGGGTGTTGATGATGATTTGATTATGGTGCTCACGTTGATGTTAGTGCAGATGTAGATTGTGTAGATGCTGATTTGATTATGGGGCACACATTGATGTTCGTGCTGGTGTTGTAGTGGGTGTTCATGCTGATTTGATTACGGTGTTCATGTTCATGTTAGTGCTGGTGTTGCAGTGGGCGTCGGAGCTGATTTGATTATGGTGCTTACGTTGATGTTAGTGCTAGTGTTTTAATTTTTGTTAATGCTGATTTGATAATGGTGTTCACATTGATGTGAGTGCTGGTATTGTCGTTGGGTGTTGATGCTGATTTGATTCTGGTGCTCACGTTGATTTTAGTGCTGGTGTTGTAGTGAGTGTTGATGCTGATTTGATTGTGTTGCTCACATTGATGTTAGTGCTGGTGTTGTAGTGGGGGTTGATGCTGATTTGATTATGGTGCTCATGTTGATGTTAATGCTGGTGTTGTAGTGGGTGTTGATGCTGACCTGATTATGGTGATCACGTTGATGTTCGTGCTGGTGTTGTAGTGAGTGTTGATGCTGATTTGATTTTGGTGCTCACGTTGATGTTAGTGCTGGTGTTGTAGTGGGTGATGATGCTGATTTGATTTTGGTGCTCACGTTGATGTTAGTGCTGGTGTTGTCATGGGTGTTGATGCTGATTTGATTATGATGTTCATGTTGATGTTAGTGCTGGTGTTGTAGTTGGTGTTGATGCTGATTTGATTATGGTGCTCACGTTGATGTTAGTGCTGGTGTTGTACTTGGTGTAGATGCTGATTTGATTATGCTTTTCCCGTTGATGTTAATGCTGGTGTTGTAGTTGGTGTTGATGCTGATTTGAGTACGTTGATCAAGGTGATGTTAATGCTGGTGTTGTAGTGGGTGTTGATGCTGATTTGATTTTGGTGCTCACGTTGATGTTAGTGCTGGTGTTGTACTTGGTGTAGATGCCGATTTGATTATGGTTTTCCCGTTGATGTTAATGCTGGTGTTGTAGTTGGTGTTGATGCTGATTTGTGTATGGCGCTCACGTTGATCTAAGTGCGGGTGTTGCCGTGGGTGGTGATGCTGATTTGATTATGGTGCTCACATTGATGTTAGTGCTGGTGTTGTAGTGGGTGTTGATGCTGATTTGATTATGGTTTTCACGTTGATGTTAATGCTGGTGTTCTAGTGGGTGTTGGTGCTGATTTGAGTACGTTGATCACGGTGATGTTAATGCTTGTGTTGTAGTGGGTGTTGATGCCGATTTGAATGTGGTGCTCACATTGATGTTAGTGCTGGTGTTGTCATGGGTGTTGATGCTGATTTGATTATGGTGTTCACGTTGATGGTAGTGCTGGTGTTGGAGTGTGTGCTGATACTGATTTGATTATGGTGCTCACGTTGATGTTAATGCTGGTGATGTCGTGGGTGTTGATGCTGATTTGATTATGGTGTTCATGTTGATGTTAGTGCTGGTGTTGTAGTGGGGGTTGATGCTGATTTGATTGTGGTGATCACGTTTATGTTAGTGCTGGTGATGGAGTGTGTGTTCATGCAGATTTGATTAGAATGCTCATATTGATGTTAGTGCGAGTGTTGTAGTTGGTGTTGATGCTGATTTGATTATGGTGCTCACGTTGATGTTAGTGCTGGTGTTGTAGTGTTTGATGTTGCTGATTTGATTATGGTGTTCATGTTGATATAAGTGCTGGTGTTGAAGTGAGTGTTGATGCTGATTTGACTATGGTGCTCACATTGATGTTAGTGCTGATGTTCTAGTCGGTGTTGATGCTGATTTGAGTATGTTGATCACGTTGATGTTAATGCTGATGTTGTAGTGGGTGTTGATGCTGATTTGATCGTGGTTCTCAAGTTGATGTTAGTCCTGGTGTTGAAGTGAGTGTTGAAGCTGTTTTGAGTACGTAGATCACGTTGATGTTAGAGCTGGTGTTCTAGTGGGTGTTGATGCTGATTTGATTATGGTGCTCACGTTGATGTTTGTCCTGGTATTCTAGTGGGTGTTGATGCTGATTTGATTGTGGTGCTCACGTTGATGTTAGTGCTGGTGTTGAAGTTGGTGTTGATGCTGATTTGATTGTGGTGCTCACGTTGATGTTAGTGCTCGTGTTGTAGTTGGTGTTGATGCTGATTTGGTGATGCTGCTCACGTTGTTGCTACTGCTGGTGTTGTAGTTGGTGTTGATGCTGATTTGATTATGGTGCTCACGTTGATGTTAGTGCTGGTGTTGTCGTTGATTTTGATGCAGATTTGATTATGATACTAACGTTGATGTTAGTGCTGGTGTTGTAGTGGGTGTTGATGCTGATTTGAATATTGTGCTCACGCTGATGTTAGTCCTGCTGTTGTAGTGAGTGTTGATGCTGATTTAATTGTGCTGCTCGCATTGATGTTAGTGCTGGTGTTGTAGTGAGTGTTAATTCTGATTTGAGTATGTTGATCACAGTGATGTAACTGCTGGTGTTGTAGTGTGTGTTGATGCAGATTTGAGTATGTTGATCACGTTGATGTCAGTGCTGGTGTTGTAGAGGGGGTTGATGCTGATTTGATTATGTTGTTCACGTCGATGTTCATTCTGGTGTTGTAGTGTTTGTTGATGCTGATTTGATTTTGGTGCTCACGTTGATGTTACAACTGGTGTTGTACTGGGTATTGATGCTGATTTGATTATGGTGTTCACGATGATGTTAGTGCTGGTGTTGTCGTGGGTGTTGATGCAGATTTGAGTATGTTGATCACGTTGATGTTAGTACTGGTGTTGTAGTGGGTGTTGATGCTGATTTGATTATGGTGCTCACGTTGATGTTCGTGCTGGTGTTGTAGTGTGTTTTGATGCTGATTTGGTAATGGTGAACACCTTGATGTTAGTGCTGGTTTTTGGAATGTGTTATGATGCTTATTTAACTATGGTGCTCACGTTGATGTTAGCGCTGGTTTTGTAGTCTTTGTTGATGCTGATTTGATTATGGTGTTCACGTTGATGTGATTGCTGGTGTTTTAGTGTTTGTTGATGCTGATTTTGTTCTGGTGTTCACGATCATGTGAGTGCTGATGTTGTAGTGAGTGTTGATGCTGATTTGATGAAAGTGCTCACCTGAATGTTAGTGCTTGTGTTGTATTTGATTATGGTGCTCACTTTGATGTTAGTGCGGTTTTTGTAATGGGTGTTGATGCTGATTTGATAACGGTGCTCACGTTGATGTTAACGCTGGGTTTGTAGTGGGTTTTGATGCTGATTTTATTGTGGTGATCACGTTGATGTTAGTGCTGATGTGGTGGGGGTAGATGCTGATTTGATTTTGGTGCTCACATTGATGTTACAACTGGTGTTGTACTGGGTGTTGATACTGATTTGATTATGGTGATCACGTTGATGTTAGTGCTGGTGTTGCAGTGAGTGTTGATGCTGATTTGATTATGGTGTTAACGTTAATGTTAGTGCTGGTGTTGTAGTGTGTGTTGATGCAGATTTGAGTATGTTGATCACGTTGATGTTAGTGCTGGTGTTGTAGAGGGGGTTGATGCTGATTTGATTATGCTGTTCACGTCAATGTTCATTCTGGTGTTGTAGCGTTTGTTGATGCTGATTTGATTTTGGTGCTCACGTTGATGGTTACAACTGGTGTTGTACTGAGTGTTGATACTGATTTGATTATGGTGCTCACGTTGATGTTATTGCTGGTGTTGTAGTGGGTGTTGATGCTGATTTGATTATGGTTTTCACGTTGATGTTAATGCTGGTGTTCTAGTGGGTGTTGGTGCTGATTTGAGTACGTTGATCACGGTGATGTTAATGCTTGTGTTGTAGTGGGTGTTGATGCCGATTTGAATGTGGTGCTCACATTGATGTTAGTGCTGGTGTTGTCATGGGTGTTGATGCTGATTTGATTATGGTGTTCACGTTGATGGTAGTGCTGGTGTTGGAGTGTGTGCTGATACTGATTTGATTATGGTGCTCACGTTGATGTTAATGCTGGTGATGTCGTGGGTGTTGATGCTGATTTGATTATGGTGTTCATGTTGATGTTAGTGCTGGTGTTGTAGTGGGGGTTGATGCTGATTTGATTGTGGTGATCACGTTGATGTTAGTGCTGGTGATGGAGTGTGTGTTCATGCAGATTTGATTAGAATGCTCATATTGATGTTAGTGCGAGTGTTGTAGTTGGTGTTGATGCTGATTTGATTATGGTGCTCACGTTGATGTTAGTGCTGGTGTTGTAGTGTTTGATGTTGCTGATTTGATTATGGTGTTCATGTTGATATAAGTGCTGGTGTTGAAGTGAGTGTTGATGCTGATTTGACTATGGTGCTCACATTGATGTTAGTGCTGATGTTCTAGTCGGTGTTGATGCTGATTTGAGTATGTTGATCACGTTGATGTTAATGCTGATGTTGTAGTGGGTGTTGATGCTGATTTGATCGTGGTTCTCAAGTTGATGTTAGTCCTGGTGTTGAAGTGAGTGTTGAAGCTGTTTTGAGTACGTAGATCACGTTGATGTTAGAGCTGGTGTTCTAGTGGGTGTTGATGCTGATTTGATTATGGTGCTCACGTTGATGTTTGTCCTGGTATTCTAGTGGGTGTTGATGCTGATTTGATTGTGGTGCTCACGTTGATGTTAGTGCTGGTGTTGAAGTTGGTGTTGATGCTGATTTGATTGTGGTGCTCACGTTGATGTTAGTGCTCGTGTTGTAGTTGGTGTTGATGCTGATTTGGTGATGCTGCTCACGTTGTTGCTACTGCTGGTGTTGTAGTTGGTGTTGATGCTGATTTGATTATGGTGCTCACGTTGATGTTAGTGCTGGTGTTGTCGTTGATTTTGATGCAGATTTGATTATGATACTAACGTTGATGTTAGTGCTGGTGTTGTAGTGGGTGTTGATGCTGATTTGAATATTGTGCTCACGCTGATGTTAGTCCTGCTGTTGTAGTGAGTGTTGATGCTGATTTAATTGTGCTGCTCGCATTGATGTTAGTGCTGGTGTTGTAGTGAGTGTTAATTCTGATTTGAGTATGTTGATCACAGTGATGTAACTGCTGGTGTTGTAGTGTGTGTTGATGCAGATTTGAGTATGTTGATCACGTTGATGTCAGTGCTGGTGTTGTAGAGGGGGTTGATGCTGATTTGATTATGTTGTTCACGTCGATGTTCATTCTGGTGTTGTAGTGTTTGTTGATGCTGATTTGATTTTGGTGCTCACGTTGATGTTACAACTGGTGTTGTACTGGGTATTGATGCTGATTTGATTATGGTGTTCACGATGATGTTAGTGCTGGTGTTGTCGTGGGTGTTGATGCAGATTTGAGTATGTTGATCACGTTGATGTTAGTACTGGTGTTGTAGTGGGTGTTGATGCTGATTTGATTATGGTGCTCACGTTGATGTTCGTGCTGGTGTTGTAGTGTGTTTTGATGCTGATTTGGTAATGGTGAACACCTTGATGTTAGTGCTGGTTTTTGGAATGTGTTATGATGCTTATTTAACTATGGTGCTCACGTTGATGTTAGCGCTGGTTTTGTAGTCTTTGTTGATGCTGATTTGATTATGGTGTTCACGTTGATGTGATTGCTGGTGTTTTAGTGTTTGTTGATGCTGATTTTGTTCTGGTGTTCACGATCATGTGAGTGCTGATGTTGTAGTGAGTGTTGATGCTGATTTGATGAAAGTGCTCACCTGAATGTTAGTGCTTGTGTTGTATTTGATTATGGTGCTCACTTTGATGTTAGTGCGGTTTTTGTAATGGGTGTTGATGCTGATTTGATAACGGTGCTCACGTTGATGTTAACGCTGGGTTTGTAGTGGGTTTTGATGCTGATTTTATTGTGGTGATCACGTTGATGTTAGTGCTGATGTGGTGGGGGTAGATGCTGATTTGATTTTGGTGCTCACATTGATGTTACAACTGGTGTTGTACTGGGTGTTGATACTGATTTGATTATGGTGATCACGTTGATGTTAGTGCTGGTGTTGCAGTGAGTGTTGATGCTGATTTGATTATGGTGTTAACGTTAATGTTAGTGCTGGTGTTGTAGTGTGTGTTGATGCAGATTTGAGTATGTTGATCACGTTGATGTTAGTGCTGGTGTTGTAGAGGGGGTTGATGCTGATTTGATTATGCTGTTCACGTCAATGTTCATTCTGGTGTTGTAGCGTTTGTTGATGCTGATTTGATTTTGGTGCTCACGTTGATGGTTACAACTGGTGTTGTACTGAGTGTTGATACTGATTTGATTATGGTGCTCACGTTGATGTTATTGCTGGTGCTGTAGTGGGTTTTGATGCTGATTTGATTATGGTGTTCACGATGATGTTAGTGCTGGTGTTGTAGTGGGTGTTGATGCTGATTTGATTATTTTGATCATGTTGATGTTAGTGCTGGTGTTGTAGTGTGTGTTGATGCAGATTTGAGTATGTTGATCACGTTGATTTAGTACTGGTGTTGTACTGGGTGTTGATGCTGATTTGACTATGTTGATCACGTTGTTGTTTGTACTGGTGTTTAGTGCGTGTTGATGCAGATTTGATTTTTTTCTCACATTGATATAAGTGCTGGTGTTATCGTGTGTGTTGATTCTGATTTGATTATGGTGCTCACGTTGATGTTCGTGCTGGTGTTTTAGTGTTTGTTGATGCTGATTTGGTTATGGTGTTCACGATCATGTGAGTGCTGGGGTTGTAGTGAGGGTCGATGCTGATTTGATGAAAGTGCTCACCTGAATGTTAGTGCTGGTGTTGTAGTGTGTGCTAATGCAGATTTGATTATGGTGCTTACGTTGATGTTAGTGCTGGTGTTGTAGTGGGTTTTGATGCTGATTTGGTTATGGTGCACACCTTGATGTTAGTGTGGTTTTTGGAATGGGTTATGATGCTTATTTAACTATGGTGCTCACGTTGATGTTAGCGCTGGTTTTGTAGTCTTTGTTGATGCTGATTTGATTATGGTGATCACGTTGATGTTAGTGCTGGTGTTGCAGTGAGTGTTGATGCTGATTTGATTATGGTGTTAACGTTAATGTTAGTGCTGGTGTTGTAGTGTGTGTTAATGCTGATTTGAGTATGTTGATCACGTTGATGTAACTGCTGGTGTTGAAGTGTGTGATGATGCAGATTTGAGTATGTTGATCACGTTGATGTTAGTGCTGGTGTTGTAGAGGGGGTTGATGCTGATTTGATTATGCTGTTCACGTCAATGTTCATTCTGGTGTTGTAGCGTTTGTTGATGCTGATTTGATTTTCGTGCTCACGTTGATGGTTACAACTGGTGTTGTACTGGGTGTTGATACTGATTTGATTATGGTGCTCACGTTGATGTTATTGCTGGTGCTGTAGTGGGTATTGATGCTGATTTGATTATGGTGTTCACGATGATGTTAGTGCTGGTGTTGTAGTGGGTGTTGATGCTGATTTGAGTATTTTGATCACGTTGATGTTAGTGCTGGTGTTGTAGTGTGTGTTGATGCAGATTTGAATATGTTGATCACGTTGATTTAGTACTGGTGTTGTAGTGTGTGTTGATGCAGATTTGAGTATGTTGATCACGTTGATTTTAGTACTGGTGGTGTAGTGGGTGTTGATGCTGATTTGATTATGGTTCTCACATTGATGTAAGTACTGGTGTTATCGTGTGTGTTGATTCTGATTTGATTATGGTGCTCACGTTGATGTTCGTGCTAGTGTTTTAGTGTTTGTTGATGCTGATTTGGTTATGGTGTTCACGATCATGTGAGTGCTGGGGTTGTAGTGAGGGTCGATGCTGATTTGATGAAAGTGCTCACCTGAATGTTAGTGCTGGTGTTGTAGTGTGTGCTAATGCAGATTTGATTATGGTGCTTACGTTGATGTTAGTGCTGGTGTTGTAGTGGGTTTTGATGCTGATTTGGTTATGGTGCACACCTTGATGTTAGTGTGGTTTTTGGAATGTGTTATGATGCTTATTTAACTATGGTGCTCACGTTGATGTTAGCGCTGGTTTTGTAGTCTTTGTTGATGCTGATTTGATTATGGTGTTCACGTTGATGTGATTGCTGGTGTTTTAGTGTTTGTTGATGCTGATTTTGTTCTGGTGTTCACGATCATGTGAGTGCTGATGTTGTAGTGAGTGTTGATGCTGATTTGATGAAAGTGCTCACCTGAATGTTAGTGCTTGTGTTGTATTTGATTATGGTGCTCACTTTGATGTTAGTGCGGTTTTTGTAATGGGTGTTGATGCTGATTTGATAATGGTGCTCACGTTGATGTTAACGCTGGGTTTGTAGTGGGTTTTGATGCTGATTTTATTGTGGTGATCACGTTGATGTTAGTGCTGATGTGGTGGGGGTAGATGCTGATTTGATGATGGTGATCACGTTGATGTTAGTGCTGGTGTTGCAGTGAGTGTTGATATTGATTTGATTATGGTGTTCACGTTAATGTTAGTGCTGGTGTTGTAGTGTGTGTTAATGCTGATTTGAGTATTTTGATCACGTTGATGTAACTGCTGATGTTGGAGTGTGTGTTGATGCAGATTTCAGTATGTTGATCACGTTGATGTTAGTGCTGGTGTTGTAGAGGGGGTTGATGCTGATTTGATTATGGTGTTCACGTCGATGTTCATTCTGGTGTTGTAGTGTTTGTTGATGCTGATTTGATTTTGGTGCTCACGTTGATGTTAGTGCTGCTGTTATAGAGGGGGTTGATGCTGATTTGATTATGGTGTTCACGTCGATGTTCATTCTGGTGTTGTAGTGTTTGTTGATGCTGATTTGATTATGGTGCTCACGTTGATGTTATTGCTGGTGCTGTAGTGGGTGTTGATGCTGATTTGATAATGTTGCTCACGTTGATGTTCATGCTGGTGTTGTAGTGGGTGTTGATGCTGATTTGATTATGGAGCTCACATTGATGTTAGTGCTGGTGTTGTAGTGTGTGTTGATGCAGATTTGAGTATGTTGATCGCCTTGATGTTACTGCTGGTGTTATATTGGGGGTTGATTCTGATTTGATTATGGTGCTCACGTTGATGTTAGTGCTGGTGTTGTAGTGGGTGTTGATGCTGACTTGATTCTGGTGCTCACGTTGATGTTATTGCTGATATTGTAGTGTGTGTTGATGCTGATTTGATTATGGTGCTCACATTGATGTTCGTGCTGGCGTTGTAGTGTTTGTTGATGCTGATTTGATTGTGGTGCTCACGTTGATGTGAGTGCTGGTGTTGTTTTGTGTGTTGATGCTGATTTGGTTATGGTGCTCACTTTGAAGTTAGTGCCTTTTTTGTAAAGGGTCTTGATGCTGATTTGATTATGGGGATCACATTTATGTTAGCGCTGGTTTTGTAGTGGGTTTTGATGCTGATTTTATTGTGGTGATCACGTTGATGTTAGTGCTGATGTTGTGGTGGGGGTAAATGCTAATTTGATTATGGTGATCACGTTGATGTTAGTGCTGGTGTTGCAGTGAGTGTTGATGCTGATTTGATTATGGTGTTCACGTTCATGTTAGTGCTGGTGTTGTATTGAGTGTTGATGCTGATTTGTTTATGGTGCCCACTTTGAAGTTTGTGCAGTTTTTGTAATGGGTGTTGATGCTGATTTGATTATGAGGCTCACGTTGATATTAACGCTTGTTTTATAGTGGGTTTTGATCTGATTTTATTGTGGTAATCACGTTGATGTTAGTGCTGATGTTGTGGAGGGGGTAGATACTGATTTGATTATTGTGATCACGTTGATGTTTGTGCTGGTGTTGTAGTTGGGGTTGATGCTGATTTGATTATTTTGGTCAAGTTGATGTTAATGCTGGTGTTGTAGTGGATGTTGATGCTGGTTTGAATATGGTGCTCACGTTGATGTTATTGCTGGTGTAGCATTTGTTGGTGATGAGTTGATTATGGTGTTCACGTTGATGTTAGAGCTGGTGTTGTAGTGTGTGTTGATGCAGATTTGAGTATGTTGATCACGTTGATGTTAGTGCTGATTTTGTAGAGGGTGTTGATGCTGATTTGATTATGGTGCTCACATTGATGTTCGTTCTGGTGTTGTAGTGGTTGTTGATGCTGATTTGATGATGGTGTTCACGTTGATGTGAGTGCTGCTGTTTAAGAGTGTGTTGATGGTGCTTTGATTGTGGTGTTCACGTTCATGTGAGTGCTGATGTTGTGACTGTTGATGCTGAGTTGATTTTGGTGCTCACGTTGATGTTACAACTGGTGTTGTACTGGGTGTTGATACTGATTTGATTATGGTGCTCACGTAGACGTTAGTGCTGGTGTTGTAGTGGTTGTTGATGCAGATTAGATTGTGGTGTTCACGTTGATGTTAGTGCTGGTGTTTAAGAGTTTGTTGATGGTGATTTGATTGTGGTGCTCACGTTGATGTCAGAGCTGTGTTTGTAGTTGGTGTTGATGCTGATTTGATTATGGTGCTCACGTAGACGTTAGTGCTGGTGTTGTAGTGGTTGTTGATGCAGATTAGATTGTGGTGTTCACGTTGATGTTAGTGCTGGTGTTTAAGAGTTTGTTGATGGTGATTTGATTGTGGTGCTCACGTTGATGTCAGAGCTGTGTTTGTAGTTGGTGTTGATGCTGATTTGATTATGGTGCTCACGTTGATGTTAGTGCTGGTGTTGTAGTGGGTGTTGATGCTGATTTGATTGTGGTGCTCACGTTATTGTTAGTGCTGGTGTTGTAGTGGGTGTTGTTTCTGATTTGATTGTGGTACTCACGTTGATGTGAGTGCTGATGTTGTAGTGAGTGTTGATGCTGATTTGATTCTGGTGCTCACGTTGATGTCAGAGCTGTGTTTGTAGTTGGTGTTGATGCTGATTTGATTAAGTTGCTCACATTAATGTTAGTGCGGGTGTTGTAGTGGGTGTTGATGCTTATTTGTGTATGGCACTCACGTTGATGTAAATGCGGGTGTTGCAGTGGGTGTTGATGCTGATTTGATTATGGTGTTCATGTTGATGTTAGTGCTGGTGTTGTAGTTGGTGTTGATGCTGATTTGATCTTGGTGATCACGTTGATGTTAGTGCTGGTGTTGTAGTTGGTGTAGATGCTGATTTGATTATGGTTTTCCCGTTGATGTTAATGCTGGTGTTCTAGTGGGTGTTGGTGCTGATTTGAGTACGTTGATCACGGTGATGTTAATGCTGGTGTTGCAGTGGGTGTTGATGCTGATTTGAGTATGTTGATCACGTTGATGTTAGTGCGGGTGTTGTAGTGGGTTGTGATGCTGATTTGATTGTGGTGCTCACGTTGATGGTAATGCTGGTGTTGTAGTGTTTGTTGATGCTGATTTGATTAGTGTGCTCACGTTGATGTTAGTGCTGGTGTTGTAGTGGGTGATGATGCTGATTTGTTTATGGAGCTCACGTTGATGTTAGTGCTGGTGTTCTAGTGGATGTTGATGCTGATTTGATCGTGGTTCTCACGTTGATGTTAGTGCTGGTGTTGTAGTGGTGGTTGATGCTGATTTGAGTCGGTAGATCACGTTGATTTTAGTGCTGGTGTTGTCTCTGGTGTTGATGCTGATTTGATCATGGTGCTCACGTTGATATTAGTGCTGGTGTTGTCGTGGGTTTTGATGCTGATTTGATTATGATACGTTGATGTTATTGCTGGTGTTGTAGTGAGTGTTGATACTGATTTGATTGTGCTGCTCGCATTGATGTTAGTGCTGGTGTTGTAGTGTGTGTTGATGCAGATTTGAGTATGTTGATCACGTTGATGTTAGTGCTGGTGTTGTAGAGGGGGTTGATGCTGATTTGATTTTGGTGTTCACGTCGATGTTCATTCTGGTGTTGTAGTGTTTGTTGATGCTGATTTGATTTTGGTGCTCACGTTGATGTTACAACTGGTGTTGTAGTGGGTGTTGATGCTGATTTGATTATGGAGCTCACATTGATGTTAGTGCTGGTGTTGTAGTTGGTGTTTATGCAGATTTGATTATTGTGATCACGTTGATATTTGTGCTGCTGTTGTAGTGGGGGTTGATGCTGATTTGTTAATGGTGCTCATGTTGATGTTAGTGCTGGTGTTGTACATGGTGTTGATGCTGATTTGATCTTGGTGCTCACGTTGATGTTAGTGCTGGTGTTGTAGTTGATGTAGATGCTAATTTGATTATGGTGCTCACGTTGATGTTAGTGCTGGTGTTGTAGTGTTTGTTGATGCTGATTTGATTATGGTGTTCATGTTGATGTGAGTGCTGGTGTTGTAGGTGGGTGTTGATGCTGATTTGGTTATGGTGCTCACGTTATTGTTTTTGCTGGTATTTTAGTGCCTGTTGATGCTGATTTGATTGAGTTGCTCACGTTCATGTTTGTGCTAGTGTTATCGTGGGTGTTGATGCTGATTTGAGTATGGTGCTCGTGTTGATGTTAGTGCTGGTGTTGTAATGGGTGTTGATGCTGATTTGATTATGGTGCTCTTGTTGATGTTAGTACTGCTGTTGGAGTGGGTGTTGATGATGATTTGATTATGGTGCTCACGTTGATGTTATTGCTGGTGCTGTAGTGGGTGTTGATGCTGATTTGATTATGGTGCTCACATTGATGTTCGTGCTGGCGTTGTTTTGTGTGTTGATGCTGATTTGGTTATGGTGCTCACTTTGAAGTTAGTGCCTTTTTTGTAAAGGGTCTTGATGCTGATTTGATTATGGGGATCACATTTATGTTAGCGCTGGTTTTGTAGTGGGTTTTGATGCTGATTTTATTGTGGTGATCACGTTGATGTTAGTGCTGATGTTGTGGTGGGGGTAGATGCTAATTTGATTATGGTGATCACGTTGATGTTAGTGCTGGTGTTGCAGTGAGTGTTGATGCTGATTTGATTATGGTGTTCACGTTCATGTTAGTGCTGGTGTTGTATTGAGTGTTGATGCTGATTTGTTTATGGTGCCCACTTTGAAGTTTGTGCAGTTTTTGTAATGGGTGTTGATGCTGATTTGATTATGAGGCTCACGTTGATATTAACGCTTGTTTTATAGTGGGTTTTGATCTGATTTTATTGTGGTAATCACGTTGATGTTAGTGCTGATGTTGTGGAGGGGGTAGATACTGATTTGATTATTGTGATCACGTTGATGTTTGTGCTGGTGTTGTAGTTGGGGTTGATGCTGATTTGATTATTTTGGTCAAGTTGATGTTAATGCTGGTGTTGTAGTGGATGTTGATGCTGGTTTGAATATGGTGCTCACGTTGATGTTATTGCTGGTGTAGCATTTGTTGGTGATGAGTTGATTATGGTGTTCACGTTGATGTTAGAGCTGGTGTTGTAGTGTGTGTTGATGCAGATTTGAGTATGTTGATCACGTTGATGTTAGTGCTGATTTTGTAGAGGGTGTTGATGCTGATTTGATTATGGTGCTCACATTGATGTTCGTTCTGGTGTTGTAGTGTTTGTTGATGCTGATTTGATGATGGTGTTCACGTTGATGTGAGTGCTGCTGTTTAAGAGTGTGTTGATGGTGCTTTGATTGTGGTGTTCACGTTCATGTGAGTGCTGATGTTGTGACTGTTGATGCTGAGTTGATTTTGGTGCTCACGTTGATGTTACAACTGGTGTTGTACTGGGTGTTGATACTGATTTGATTATGGTGCTCACGTAGACGTTAGTGCTGGTGTTGTAGTGGTTGTTGATGCAGATTAGATTGTGGTGTTCACGTTGATGTTAGTGCTGGTGTTTAAGAGTTTGTTGATGGTGATTTGATTGTGGTGCTCACGTTGATGTCAGAGCTGTGTTTGTAGTTGGTGTTGATGCTGATTTGATTATGGTGCTCACGTAGACGTTAGTGCTGGTGTTGTAGTGGTTGTTGATGCAGATTAGATTGTGGTGTTCACGTTGATGTTAGTGCTGGTGTTTAAGAGTTTGTTGATGGTGATTTGATTGTGGTGCTCACGTTGATGTCAGAGCTGTGTTTGTAGTTGGTGTTGATGCTGATTTGATTATGGTGCTCACGTTGATGTTAGTGCTGGTGTTGTAGTGGGTGTTGATGCTGATTTGATTGTGGTGCTCACGTTATTGTTAGTGCTGGTGTTGTAGTGGGTGTTGTTTCTGATTTGATTGTGGTACTCACGTTGATGTGAGTGCTGATGTTGTAGTGAGTGTTGATGCTGATTTGATTCTGGTGCTCACGTTGATGTCAGAGCTGTGTTTGTAGTTGGTGTTGATGCTGATTTGATTAAGTTGCTCACATTAATGTTAGTGCGGGTGTTGTAGTGGGTGTTGATGCTTATTTGTGTATGGCACTCACGTTGATGTAAATGCGGGTGTTGCAGTGGGTGTTGATGCTGATTTGATTATGGTGTTCATGTTGATGTTAGTGCTGGTGTTGTAGTTGGTGTTGATGCTGATTTGATCTTGGTGATCACGTTGATGTTAGTGCTGGTGTTGTAGTTGGTGTAGATGCTGATTTGATTATGGTTTTCCCGTTGATGTTAATGCTGGTGTTCTAGTGGGTGTTGGTGCTGATTTGAGTACGTTGATCACGGTGATGTTAATGCTGGTGTTGCAGTGGGTGTTGATGCTGATTTGAGTATGTTGATCACGTTGATGTTAGTGCGGGTGTTGTAGTGGGTTGTGATGCTGATTTGATTGTGGTGCTCACGTTGATGGTAATGCTGGTGTTGTAGTGTTTGTTGATGCTGATTTGATTAGTGTGCTCACGTTGATGTTAGTGCTGGTGTTGTAGTGGGTGATGATGCTGATTTGTTTATGGAGCTCACGTTGATGTTAGTGCTGGTGTTCTAGTGGATGTTGATGCTGATTTGATCGTGGTTCTCACGTTGATGTTAGTGCTGGTGTTGTAGTGGTGGTTGATGCTGATTTGAGTCGGTAGATCACGTTGATTTTAGTGCTGGTGTTGTCTCTGGTGTTGATGCTGATTTGATCATGGTGCTCACGTTGATATTAGTGCTGGTGTTGTCGTGGGTTTTGATGCTGATTTGATTATGATACGTTGATGTTATTGCTGGTGTTGTAGTGAGTGTTGATACTGATTTGATTGTGCTGCTCGCATTGATGTTAGTGCTGGTGTTGTAGTGTGTGTTGATGCAGATTTGAGTATGTTGATCACGTTGATGTTAGTGCTGGTGTTGTAGAGGGGGTTGATGCTGATTTGATTTTGGTGTTCACGTCGATGTTCATTCTGGTGTTGTAGTGTTTGTTGATGCTGATTTGATTTTGGTGCTCACGTTGATGTTACAACTGGTGTTGTAGTGGGTGTTGATGCTGATTTGATTATGGAGCTCACATTGATGTTAGTGCTGGTGTTGTAGTTGGTGTTTATGCAGATTTGATTATTGTGATCACGTTGATATTTGTGCTGCTGTTGTAGTGGGGGTTGATGCTGATTTGTTAATGGTGCTCATGTTGATGTTAGTGCTGGTGTTGTACATGGTGTTGATGCTGATTTGATCTTGGTGCTCACGTTGATGTTAGTGCTGGTGTTGTAGTTGATGTAGATGCTAATTTGATTATGGTGCTCACGTTGATGTTAGTGCTGGTGTTGTAGTGTTTGTTGATGCTGATTTGATTATGGTGTTCATGTTGATGTGAGTGCTGGTGTTGTAGGTGGGTGTTGATGCTGATTTGGTTATGGTGCTCACGTTATTGTTTTTGCTGGTATTTTAGTGCCTGTTGATGCTGATTTGATTGAGTTGCTCACGTTCATGTTTGTGCTAGTGTTATCGTGGGTGTTGATGCTGATTTGAGTATGGTGCTCATGTTGATGTTAGTGCTGGTGTTGTAATGGGTGTTGATGCTGATTTGATTATGGTGCTCTTGTTGATGTTAGTACTGCTGTTGGAGTGGGTGTTGATGATGATTTGATTATGGTGCTCACGTTGATGTTAGTGCAGATGTAGATTGTGTAGATGCTGATTTGATTATGGGGCACACATTGATGTTCGTGCTGGTGTTGTAGTGGGTGTTCATGCTGATTTGATTACGGTGCTCATGTTCATGTTAGTGCTGGTGTTGCAGTGGGCGTCGGAGCTGATTTGATTATGGTGCTTACGTTGATGTTAGTGCTAGTGTTTTAATTTTTGTTAATGCTGATTTGATAATGGTGTTCACATTGATGTGAGTGCTGGTATTGTCGTTGGGTGTTGATGCTGATTTGATTCTGGTGCTCACGTTGATTTTAGTGCTGGTGTTGTAGTGAGTGTTGATGCTGATTTGATTGTGTTGCTCACGTTGATGTTAGTGCTGGTGTTGTAGTGGGGGTTGATGCTGATTTGATTATGGTGCTCAAGTTGATGTTAATGCTGGTGTTGTAGTGGGTGTTGATGCTGACCTGATTATGGTGATCACGTTGATGTTCGTGCTGGTGTTGTAGTGAGTGTTGATGCTGATTTGATTTTGGTGCTCACGTTGATGTTAGTGCTGGTGTTGTAGTGGGTGATGATGCTGATTTGATTTTGGTGCTCACGTTGATGTTAGTGCTGGTGTTGTCATGGGTGTTGATGCTGATTTGATTATGATGTTCATGTTGATGTTAGTGCTGGTGTTGTAGTTGGTGTTGATGCTGATTTGATTATGGTGCTCACGTTGATGTTAGTGCTGGTATTTAAGTTGGTGTTGATGTTGATTTGATTATGTTGCTCACATTGATGTTAGTGCGGGTGTTGTAGTTGGTGTAGATGCTGATTTGATTATGGTTTTCACGTTGATGTTAATGTTGGTGTTCTAGTGGGTGTTGATGCTGATTTGAGTACGTTGATCAAGGTGATGTTAATGCTGGTGTTGTAGTGGGTGTTGATGCTGATTTGATTTTGGTGCTCACGTTGATGTTAGTGCTGGTGTTGTACTTGGTGTAGATGCCGATTTGATTATGGTTTTCCCGTTGATGTTAATGCTGGTGTTGTAGTTGGTGTTGATGCTGATTTGTGTATGGCGCTCACGTTGATCTAAGTGCGGGTGTTGCCGTGGGTGGTGATGCTGATTTGATTATGGTGCTCACATTGATGTTAGTGCTGGTGTTGTAGTGGGTGTTGATGCTGATTTGATTATGGTTTTCACGTTGATGTTAATGCTGGTGTTCTAGTGGGTGTTGGTGCTGATTTGAGTACGTTGATCACGGTGATGTTAATGCTTGTGTTGTAGTGGGTGTTGATGCCGATTTGAATGTGGTGCTCACATTGATGTTAGTGCTGGTGTTGTCATGGGTGTTGATGCTGATTTGATTATGGTGTTCACGTTGATGGTAGTGCTGGTGTTGGAGTGTGTGCTGATACTGATTTGATTATGGTGCTCACGTTGATGTTAATGCTGGTGATGTCGTGGGTGTTGATGCTGATTTGATTATGGTGTTCATGTTGATGTTAGTGCTGGTGTTGTAGTGGGGGTTGATGCTGATTTGATTGTGGTGATCACGTTTATGTTAGTGCTGGTGATGGAGTGTGTGTTCATGCAGATTTGATTAGAATGCTCATATTGATGTTAGTGCGAGTGTTGTAGTTGGTGTTGATGCTGATTTGATTATGGTGCTCACGTTGATGTTAGTGCTGGTGTTGTAGTGTTTGATGTTGCTGATTTGATTATGGTGTTCATGTTGATATAAGTGCTGGTGTTGAAGTGAGTGTTGATGCTGATTTGACTATGGTGCTCACATTGATGTTAGTGCTGATGTTCTAGTCGGTGTTGATGCTGATTTGAGTATGTTGATCACGTTGATGTTAATGCTGATGTTGTAGTGGGTGTTGATGCTGATTTGATCGTGGTTCTCAAGTTGATGTTAGTCCTGGTGTTGAAGTGAGTGTTGAAGCTGTTTTGAGTACGTAGATCACGTTGATGTTAGAGCTGGTGTTCTAGTGGGTGTTGATGCTGATTTGATTATGGTGCTCACGTTGATGTTTGTCCTGGTATTCTAGTGGGTGTTGATGCTGATTTGATTGTGGTGCTCACGTTGATGTTAGTGCTGGTGTTGAAGTTGGTGTTGATGCTGATTTGATTGTGGTGCTCACGTTGATGTTAGTGCTCGTGTTGTAGTTGGTGTTGATGCTGATTTGGTGATGCTGCTCACGTTGTTGCTACTGCTGGTGTTGTAGTTGGTGTTGATGCTGATTTGATTATGGTGCTCACGTTGATGTTAGTGCTGGTGTTGTCGTTGATTTTGATGCAGATTTGATTATGATACTAACGTTGATGTTAGTGCTGGTGTTGTAGTGGGTGTTGATGCTGATTTGAATATTGTGCTCACGCTGATGTTAGTCCTGCTGTTGTAGTGAGTGTTGATGCTGATTTAATTGTGCTGCTCGCATTGATGTTAGTGCTGGTGTTGTAGTGAGTGTTAATTCTGATTTGAGTATGTTGATCACAGTGATGTAACTGCTGGTGTTGTAGTGTGTGTTGATGCAGATTTGAGTATGTTGATCACGTTGATGTCAGTGCTGGTGTTGTAGAGGGGGTTGATGCTGATTTGATTATGTTGTTCACGTCGATGTTCATTCTGGTGTTGTAGTGTTTGTTGATGCTGATTTGATTTTGGTGCTCACGTTGATGTTACAACTGGTGTTGTACTGGGTATTGATGCTGATTTGATTATGGTGTTCACGATGATGTTAGTGCTGGTGTTGTCGTGGGTGTTGATGCAGATTTGAGTATGTTGATCACGTTGATGTTAGTACTGGTGTTGTAGTGGGTGTTGATGCTGATTTGATTATGGTGCTCACGTTGATGTTCGTGCTGGTGTTGTAGTGTGTTTTGATGCTGATTTGGTAATGGTGAACACCTTGATGTTAGTGCTGGTTTTTGGAATGTGTTATGATGCTTATTTAACTATGGTGCTCACGTTGATGTTAGCGCTGGTTTTGTAGTCTTTGTTGATGCTGATTTGATTATGGTGTTCACGTTGATGTGATTGCTGGTGTTTTAGTGTTTGTTGATGCTGATTTTGTTCTGGTGTTCACGATCATGTGAGTGCTGATGTTGTAGTGAGTGTTGATGCTGATTTGATGAAAGTGCTCACCTGAATGTTAGTGCTTGTGTTGTATTTGATTATGGTGCTCACTTTGATGTTAGTGCGGTTTTTGTAATGGGTGTTGATGCTGATTTGATAACGGTGCTCACGTTGATGTTAACGCTGGGTTTGTAGTGGGTTTTGATGCTGATTTTATTGTGGTGATCACGTTGATGTTAGTGCTGATGTGGTGGGGGTAGATGCTGATTTGATTTTGGTGCTCACATTGATGTTACAACTGGTGTTGTACTGGGTGTTGATACTGATTTGATTATGGTGATCACGTTGATGTTAGTGCTGGTGTTGCAGTGAGTGTTGATGCTGATTTGATTATGGTGTTAACGTTAATGTTAGTGCTGGTGTTGTAGTGTGTGTTGATGCAGATTTGAGTATGTTGATCACGTTGATGTTAGTGCTGGTGTTGTAGAGGGGGTTGATGCTGATTTGATTATGCTGTTCACGTCAATGTTCATTCTGGTGTTGTAGCGTTTGTTGATGCTGATTTGATTTTGGTGCTCACGTTGATGGTTACAACTGGTGTTGTACTGAGTGTTGATACTGATTTGATTATGGTGCTCACGTTGATGTTATTGCTGGTGTTGTAGTGGGTGTTGATGCTGATTTGATTATGGTTTTCACGTTGATGTTAATGCTGGTGTTCTAGTGGGTGTTGGTGCTGATTTGAGTACGTTGATCACGGTGATGTTAATGCTTGTGTTGTAGTGGGTGTTGATGCCGATTTGAATGTGGTGCTCACATTGATGTTAGTGCTGGTGTTGTCATGGGTGTTGATGCTGATTTGATTATGGTGTTCACGTTGATGGTAGTGCTGGTGTTGGAGTGTGTGCTGATACTGATTTGATTATGGTGCTCACGTTGATGTTAATGCTGGTGATGTCGTGGGTGTTGATGCTGATTTGATTATGGTGTTCATGTTGATGTTAGTGCTGGTGTTGTAGTGGGGGTTGATGCTGATTTGATTGTGGTGATCACGTTTATGTTAGTGCTGGTGATGGAGTGTGTGTTCATGCAGATTTGATTAGAATGCTCATATTGATGTTAGTGCGAGTGTTGTAGTTGGTGTTGATGCTGATTTGATTATGGTGCTCACGTTGATGTTAGTGCTGGTGTTGTAGTGTTTGATGTTGCTGATTTGATTATGGTGTTCATGTTGATATAAGTGCTGGTGTTGAAGTGAGTGTTGATGCTGATTTGACTATGGTGCTCACATTGATGTTAGTGCTGATGTTCTAGTCGGTGTTGATGCTGATTTGAGTATGTTGATCACGTTGATGTTAATGCTGATGTTGTAGTGGGTGTTGATGCTGATTTGATCGTGGTTCTCAAGTTGATGTTAGTCCTGGTGTTGAAGTGAGTGTTGAAGCTGTTTTGAGTACGTAGATCACGTTGATGTTAGAGCTGGTGTTCTAGTGGGTGTTGATGCTGATTTGATTATGGTGCTCACGTTGATGTTTGTCCTGGTATTCTAGTGGGTGTTGATGCTGATTTGATTGTGGTGCTCACGTTGATGTTAGTGCTGGTGTTGAAGTTGGTGTTGATGCTGATTTGATTGTGGTGCTCACGTTGATGTTAGTGCTCGTGTTGTAGTTGGTGTTGATGCTGATTTGGTGATGCTGCTCACGTTGTTGCTACTGCTGGTGTTGTAGTTGGTGTTGATGCTGATTTGATTATGGTGCTCACGTTGATGTTAGTGCTGGTGTTGTCGTTGATTTTGATGCAGATTTGATTATGATACTAACGTTGATGTTAGTGCTGGTGTTGTAGTGGGTGTTGATGCTGATTTGAATATTGTGCTCACGCTGATGTTAGTCCTGCTGTTGTAGTGAGTGTTGATGCTGATTTAATTGTGCTGCTCGCATTGATGTTAGTGCTGGTGTTGTAGTGAGTGTTAATTCTGATTTGAGTATGTTGATCACAGTGATGTAACTGCTGGTGTTGTAGTGTGTGTTGATGCAGATTTGAGTATGTTGATCACGTTGATGTCAGTGCTGGTGTTGTAGAGGGGGTTGATGCTGATTTGATTATGTTGTTCACGTCGATGTTCATTCTGGTGTTGTAGTGTTTGTTGATGCTGATTTGATTTTGGTGCTCACGTTGATGTTACAACTGGTGTTGTACTGGGTATTGATGCTGATTTGATTATGGTGTTCACGATGATGTTAGTGCTGGTGTTGTCGTGGGTGTTGATGCAGATTTGAGTATGTTGATCACGTTGATGTTAGTACTGGTGTTGTAGTGGGTGTTGATGCTGATTTGATTATGGTGCTCACGTTGATGTTCGTGCTGGTGTTGTAGTGTGTTTTGATGCTGATTTGGTAATGGTGAACACCTTGATGTTAGTGCTGGTTTTTGGAATGTGTTATGATGCTTATTTAACTATGGTGCTCACGTTGATGTTAGCGCTGGTTTTGTAGTCTTTGTTGATGCTGATTTGATTATGGTGTTCACGTTGATGTGATTGCTGGTGTTTTAGTGTTTGTTGATGCTGATTTTGTTCTGGTGTTCACGATCATGTGAGTGCTGATGTTGTAGTGAGTGTTGATGCTGATTTGATGAAAGTGCTCACCTGAATGTTAGTGCTTGTGTTGTATTTGATTATGGTGCTCACTTTGATGTTAGTGCGGTTTTTGTAATGGGTGTTGATGCTGATTTGATAACGGTGCTCACGTTGATGTTAACGCTGGGTTTGTAGTGGGTTTTGATGCTGATTTTATTGTGGTGATCACGTTGATGTTAGTGCTGATGTGGTGGGGGTAGATGCTGATTTGATTTTGGTGCTCACATTGATGTTACAACTGGTGTTGTACTGGGTGTTGATACTGATTTGATTATGGTGATCACGTTGATGTTAGTGCTGGTGTTGCAGTGAGTGTTGATGCTGATTTGATTATGGTGTTAACGTTAATGTTAGTGCTGGTGTTGTAGTGTGTGTTGATGCAGATTTGAGTATGTTGATCACGTTGATGTTAGTGCTGGTGTTGTAGAGGGGGTTGATGCTGATTTGATTATGCTGTTCACGTCAATGTTCATTCTGGTGTTGTAGCGTTTGTTGATGCTGATTTGATTTTGGTGCTCACGTTGATGGTTACAACTGGTGTTGTACTGAGTGTTGATACTGATTTGATTATGGTGCTCACGTTGATGTTATTGCTGGTGCTGTAGTGGGTTTTGATGCTGATTTGATTATGGTGTTCACGATGATGTTAGTGCTGGTGTTGTAGTGGGTGTTGATGCTGATTTGATTATTTTGATCATGTTGATGTTAGTGCTGGTGTTGTAGTGTGTGTTGATGCAGATTTGAGTATGTTGATCACGTTGATTTAGTACTGGTGTTGTAGTGGGTGTTGATGCTGATTTGACTATGTTGATCACGTTGTTGTTTGTACTGGTGTTTAGTGCGTGTTGATGCAGATTTGATTTTTTTCTCACATTGATATAAGTGCTGGTGTTATCGTGTGTGTTGATTCTGATTTGATTATGGTGCTCACGTTGATGTTCGTGCTGGTGTTTTAGTGTTTGTTGATGCTGATTTGGTTATGGTGTTCACGATCATGTGAGTGCTGGGGTTGTAGTGAGGGTCGATGCTGATTTGATGAAAGTGCTCACCTGAATGTTAGTGCTGGTGTTGTAGTGTGTGCTAATGCAGATTTGATTATGATGCTTACGTTGATGTTAGTGCTGGTGTTGTAGTGGGTTTTGATGCTGATTTGGTTATGGTGCACACCTTGATGTTAGTGTGGTTTTTGGAATGGGTTATGATGCTTATTTAACTATGGTGCTCACGTTGATGTTAGCGCTGGTTTTGTAGTCTTTGTTGATGCTGATTTGATTATGGTGATCACGTTGATGTTAGTGCTGGTGTTGCAGTGAGTGTTGATGCTGATTTGATTATGGTGTTAACGTTAATGTTAGTGCTGGTGTTGTAGTGTGTGTTAATGCTGATTTGAGTATGTTGATCACGTTGATGTAACTGCTGGTGTTGAAGTGTGTGATGATGCAGATTTGAGTATGTTGATCACGTTGATGTTAGTGCTGGTGTTGTAGAGGGGGTTGATGCTGATTTGATTATGCTGTTCACGTCAATGTTCATTCTGGTGTTGTAGCGTTTGTTGATGCTGATTTGATTTTCGTGCTCACGTTGATGGTTACAACTGGTGTTGTACTGGGTGTTGATACTGATTTGATTATGGTGCTCACGTTGATGTTATTGCTGGTGCTGTAGTGGGTATTGATGCTGATTTGATTATGGTGTTCACGATGATGTTAGTGCTGGTGTTGTAGTGGGTGTTGATGCTGATTTGAGTATTTTGATCACGTTGATGTTAGTGCTGGTGTTGTAGTGTGTGTTGATGCAGATTTGAATATGTTGATCACGTTGATTTAGTACTGGTGTTGTAGTGTGTGTTGATGCAGATTTGAGTATGTTGATCACGTTGATTTTAGTACTGGTGGTGTAGTGGGTGTTGATGCTGATTTGATTATGGTTCTCACATTGATGTAAGTACTGGTGTTATCGTGTGTGTTGATTCTGATTTGATTATGGTGCTCACGTTGATGTTCGTGCTAGTGTTTTAGTGTTTGTTGATGCTGATTTGGTTATGGTGTTCACGATCATGTGAGTGCTGGGGTTGTAGTGAGGGTCGATGCTGATTTGATGAAAGTGCTCACCTGAATGTTAGTGCTGGTGTTGTAGTGTGTGCTAATGCAGATTTGATTATGGTGCTTACGTTGATGTTAGTGCTGGTGTTGTAGTGGGTTTTGATGCTGATTTGGTTATGGTGCACACCTTGATGTTAGTGTGGTTTTTGGAATGTGTTATGATGCTTATTTAACTATGGTGCTCACGTTGATGTTAGCGCTGGTTTTGTAGTCTTTGTTGATGCTGATTTGATTATGGTGTTCACGTTGATGTGATTGCTGGTGTTTTAGTGTTTGTTGATGCTGATTTTGTTCTGGTGTTCACGATCATGTGAGTGCTGATGTTGTAGTGAGTGTTGATGCTGATTTGATGAAAGTGCTCACCTGAATGTTAGTGCTTGTGTTGTATTTGATTATGGTGCTCACTTTGATGTTAGTGCGGTTTTTGTAATGGGTGTTGATGCTGATTTGATAATGGTGCTCACGTTGATGTTAACGCTGGGTTTGTAGTGGGTTTTGATGCTGATTTTATTGTGGTGATCACGTTGATGTTAGTGCTGATGTGGTGGGGGTAGATGCTGATTTGATGATGGTGATCACGTTGATGTTAGTGCTGGTGTTGCAGTGAGTGTTGATATTGATTTGATTATGGTGTTCACGTTAATGTTAGTGCTGGTGTTGTAGTGTGTGTTAATGCTGATTTGAGTATTTTGATCACGTTGATGTAACTGCTGATGTTGGAGTGTGTGTTGATGCAGATTTCAGTATGTTGATCACGTTGATGTTAGTGCTGGTGTTGTAGAGGGGGTTGATGCTGATTTGATTATGGTGTTCACGTCGATGTTCATTCTGGTGTTGTAGTGTTTGTTGATGCTGATTTGATTTTGGTGCTCACGTTGATGTTAGTGCTGCTGTTATAGAGGGGGTTGATGCTGATTTGATTATGGTGTTCACGTCGATGTTCATTCTGGTGTTGTAGTGTTTGTTGATGCTGATTTGATTATGGTGCTCACGTTGATGTTATTGCTGGTGCTGTAGTGGGTGTTGATGCTGATTTGATAATGTTGCTCACGTTGATGTTCATGCTGGTGTTGTAGTGGGTGTTGATGCTGATTTGATTATGGAGCTCACATTGATGTTAGTGCTGGTGTTGTAGTGTGTGTTGATGCAGATTTGAGTATGTTGATCGCCTTGATGTTACTGCTGGTGTTATATTGGGGGTTGATTCTGATTTGATTATGGTGCTCACGTTGATGTTAGTGCTGGTGTTGTAGTGGGTGTTGATGCTGACTTGATTCTGGTGCTCACGTTGATGTTATTGCTGATATTGTAGTGTGTGTTGATGCTAATTTGATTATGGTGCTCACGTTGATGTTAGTGCTGGTGTTGTAGTGTTTGTTGATGCTGATTTGATTATGGTGTTCACGTTGATGTGAGTGCTGGTGTTGTAGGTGGGTGTTGATGCTGATTTGGTTATGGTGCTCACGTTATTGTTTTTGCTGGTATTTTAGTGCCTGTTGATGCTGATTTGATTGAGTTGCTCACGTTCATGTTTGTGCTAGTGTTATCGTGGGTGTTGATGCTGATTTGATTATGGTGCTCGTGTTGATGTTAGTGCTGGTGTTGTAATGGGTGTTGATGCTGATTTGATTATGGTGCTCTTGTTGATGTTAGTACTGCTGTTGGAGTGGGTGTTGATGCTGATTTGATTATGGTGCTCACGTTGATGTTATTGCTGGTGCTGTAGTGGGTGTTGATGCTGATTTGATTATGGTGCTCACATTGATGTTCGTGCTGGCGTTGTAGTGTTTGTTGATGCTGATTTGATTGTGGTGCTCACGTTGATGTGAGTGCTGGTGTTGTTTTGTGTGTTGATGCTGATTTGGTTATGGTGCTCACTTTGAAGTTAGTGCCTTTTTTGTAAAGGGTCTTGATGCTGATTTGATTATGGGGATCACATTTATGTTAGCGCTGGTTTTGTAGTGGGTTTTGATGCTGATTTTATTGTGGTGATCACGTTGATGTTAGTGCTGATGTTGTGGTGGGGGTAGATGCTAATTTGATTATGGTGATCACGTTGATGTTAGTGCTGGTGTTGCAGTGAGTGTTGATGCTGATTTGATTATGGTGTTCACGTTGATGTTAGTGCTGGTGTTGTATTGAGTGTTGATGCTGATTTGTTTATGGTGCCCACTTTGAAGTTTGTGCAGTTTTTGTAATGGGTGTTGATGCTGATTTGATTATGAGGCTCACGTTGATATTAACGCTTGTTTTATAGTGGGTTTTGATCTGATTTTATTGTGGTAATCACGTTGATGTTAGTGCTGATGTTGTGGAGGGGGTAGATACTGATTTGATTATTGTGATCACGTTGATGTTTGTGCTGGTGTTGTAGTTGGGGTTGATGCTGATTTGATTATTTTGGTCAAGTTGATGTTAATGCTGGTGTTGTAGTGGATGTTGATGCTGGTTTGAATATGGTGCTCACGTTGATGTTATTGCTGGTGTAGCATTTGTTGGTGATGAGTTGATTATGGTGTTCACGTTGATGTTAGAGCTGGTGTTGTAGTGTGTGTTGATGCAGATTTGAGTATGTTGATCACGTTGATGTTAGTGCTGATTTTGTAGAGGGTGTTGATGCTGATTTGATTATGGTGCTCACATTGATGTTCGTTCTGGTGTTGTAGTGTTTGTTGATGCTGATTTGATGATGGTGTTCACGTTGATGTGAGTGCTGCTGTTTAAGAGTGTGTTGATGGTGCTTTGATTGTGGTGTTCACGTTCATGTGAGTGCTGATGTTGTGACTGTTGATGCTGAGTTGATTTTGGTGCTCACGTTGATGTTACAACTGGTGTTGTACTGGGTGTTGATACTGATTTGATTATGGTGCTCACGTAGACGTTAGTGCTGGTGTTGTAGTGGTTGTTGATGCAGATTAGATTGTGGTGTTCACGTTGATGTTAGTGCTGGTGTTTAAGAGTTTGTTGATGGTGATTTGATTGTGGTGCTCACGTTGATGTCAGAGCTGTGTTTGTAGTTGGTGTTGATGCTGATTTGATTATGGTGCTCACGTAGACGTTAGTGCTGGTGTTGTAGTGGTTGTTGATGCAGATTAGATTGTGGTGTTCACGTTGATGTTAGTGCTGGTGTTTAAGAGTTTGTTGATGGTGATTTGATTGTGGTGCTCACGTTGATGTCAGAGCTGTGTTTGTAGTTGGTGTTGATGCTGATTTGATTATGGTGCTCACGTTGATGTTAGTGCTGGTGTTGTAGTGGGTGTTGATGCTGATTTGATTGTGGTGCTCACGTTATTGTTAGTGCTGGTGTTGTAGTGGGTGTTGTTTCTGATTTGATTGTGGTACTCACGTTGATGTGAGTGCTGATGTTGTAGTGAGTGTTGATGCTGATTTGATTCTGGTGCTCACGTTGATGTCAGAGCTGTGTTTGTAGTTGGTGTTGATGCTGATTTGATTAAGTTGCTCACATTAATGTTAGTGCGGGTGTTGTAGTGGGTGTTGATGCTTATTTGTGTATGGCACTCACGTTGATGTAAATGCGGGTGTTGCAGTGGGTGTTGATGCTGATTTGATTATGGTGTTCATGTTGATGTTAGTGCTGGTGTTGTAGTTGGTGTTGATGCTGATTTGATCTTGGTGATCACGTTGATGTTAGTGCTGGTGTTGTAGTTGGTGTAGATGCTGATTTGATTATGGTTTTCCCGTTGATGTTAATGCTGGTGTTCTAGTGGGTGTTGGTGCTGATTTGAGTACGTTGATCACGGTGATGTTAATGCTGGTGTTGCAGTGGGTGTTGATGCTGATTTGAGTATGTTGATCACGTTGATGTTAGTGCGGGTGTTGTAGTGGGTTGTGATGCTGATTTGATTGTGGTGCTCACGTTGATGGTAATGCTGGTGTTGTAGTGTTTGTTGATGCTGATTTGATTAGTGTGCTCACGTTGATGTTAGTGCTGGTGTTGTAGTGGGTGATGATGCTGATTTGTTTATGGAGCTCACGTTGATGTTAGTGCTGGTGTTCTAGTGGATGTTGATGCTGATTTGATCGTGGTTCTCACGTTGATGTTAGTGCTGGTGTTGTAGTGGTGGTTGATGCTGATTTGAGTCGGTAGATCACGTTGATTTTAGTGCTGGTGTTGTCTCTGGTGTTGATGCTGATTTGATCATGGTGCTCACGTTGATATTAGTGCTGGTGTTGTCGTGGGTTTTGATGCTGATTTGATTATGATACGTTGATGTTATTGCTGGTGTTGTAGTGAGTGTTGATACTGATTTGATTGTGCTGCTCGCATTGATGTTAGTGCTGGTGTTGTAGTGTGTGTTGATGCAGATTTGAGTATGTTGATCACGTTGATGTTAGTGCTGGTGTTGTAGAGGGGGTTGATGCTGATTTGATTTTGGTGTTCACGTCGATGTTCATTCTGGTGTTGTAGTGTTTGTTGATGCTGATTTGATTTTGGTGCTCATGTTGATGTTACAACTGGTGTTGTACTGGGTGTTGATACTGATTTGATTATGGTGCTCACGTTGATGTTATTGCTGGTGCTGTAGTGGGTGTTGATGCTGATTTGATTATGGTGCTCACGATGATGTTAGTGCTGGTGTTGTAGTGGGTGTTGGTGCTGATTTGAGTATTTTGATCACGTTGATGTTAGTGCTGGTGTTGTAGTGTGTGTTGATGCAGATTTGAGTATGTTGATCACGTTGATGTTAGTACTGGTGTTGTAGTGGGTGTTGATGCTGATTTGATTATGGAGCTCACATTGATGTTAGTGCTGGTGTTGTAGTTGGTGTTTATGCAGATTTGATTATTGTGATCACGTTGATATTTGTGCTGCTGTTGTAGTGGGGGTTGATGCTGATTTGTTAATGGTGCTCATGTTGATGTTAGTGCTGGTGTTGTACATGGTGTTGATGCTGATTTGATCTTGGTGCTCACGTTGATGTTAGTGCTGGTGTTGTAGTTGATGTAGATGCTAATTTGATTATGGTGCTCACGTTGATGTTAGTGCTGGTGTTGTAGTGTTTGTTGATGCTGATTTGATTATGGTGTTCATGTTGATGTGAGTGCTGGTGTTGTAGGTGGGTGTTGATGCTGATTTGGTTATGGTGCTCACGTTATTGTTTTTGCTGGTATTTTAGTGCCTGTTGATGCTGATTTGATTGAGTTGCTCACGTTCATGTTTGTGCTAGTGTTATCGTGGGTGTTGATGCTGATTTGAGTATGGTGCTCATGTTGATGTTAGTGCTGGTGTTGTAATGGGTGTTGATGCTGATTTGATTATGGTGCTCTTGTTGATGTTAGTACTGCTGTTGGAGTGGGTGTTGATGATGATTTGATTATGGTGCTCACGTTGATGTTAGTGCAGATGTAGATTGTGTAGATGCTGATTTGATTATGGGGCACACATTGATGTTCGTGCTGGTGTTGTAGTGGGTGTTCATGCTGATTTGATTACGGTGCTCATGTTCATGTTAGTGCTGGTGTTGCAGTGGGCGTCGGAGCTGATTTGATTATGGTGCTTACGTTGATGTTAGTGCTAGTGTTTTAATTTTTGTTAATGCTGATTTGATAATGGTGTTCACATTGATGTGAGTGCTGGTATTGTCATTGGGTGTTGATGCTGATTTGATTCTGGTGCTCACGTTGATTTTAGTGCTGGTGTTGTAGTGAGTGTTGATGCTGATTTGATTGTGTTGCTCACATTGATGTTAGTGCTGGTGTTGTAGTGGGGGTTGATGCTGATTTGATTATGGTGCTCATGTTGATGTTAATGCTGGTGTTGTAGTGGGTGTTGATGCTGACCTGATTATGGTGATCACGTTGATGTTCGTGCTGGTGTTGTAGTGAGTGTTGATGCTGATTTGATTTTGGTGCTCACGTTGATGTTAGTGCTGGTGTTGTAGTGGGTGATGATGCTGATTTGATTTTGGTGCTCACGTTGATGTTAGTGCTGGTGTTGTCATGGGTGTTGATGCTGATTTGATTATGATGTTCATGTTGATGTTAGTGCTGGTGTTGTAGTTGGTGTTGATGCTGATTTGATTATGGTGCTCACGTTGATGTTAGTGCTGGTATTTAAGTTGGTGTTGATGTTGATTTGATTATGTTGCTCACATTGATGTTAGTGCGGGTGTTGTAGTTGGTGTAGATGCTGATTTGATTATGGTTTTCACGTTGATGTTAATGTTGGTGTTCTAGTGGGTGTTGATGCTGATTTGAGTACGTTGATCAAGGTGATGTTAATGCTGGTGTTGTAGTGGGTGTTGATGCTGATTTGATTTTGGTGCTCACGTTGATGTTAGTGCTGGTGTTGTACTTGGTGTAGATGCCGATTTGATTATGGTTTTCCCGTTGATGTTAATGCTGGTGTTGTAGTTGGTGTTGATGCTGATTTGTGTATGGCGCTCACGTTGATCTAAGTGCGGGTGTTGCCGTGGGTGGTGATGCTGATTTGATTATGGTGCTCACATTGATGTTAGTGCTGGTGTTGTAGTGGGTGTTGATGCTGATTTGATTATGGTTTTCACGTTGATGTTAATGCTGGTGTTCTAGTGGGTGTTGGTGCTGATTTGAGTACGTTGATCACGGTGATGTTAATGCTTGTGTTGTAGTGGGTGTTGATGCCGATTTGAATGTGGTGCTCACATTGATGTTAGTGCTGGTGTTGTCATGGGTGTTGATGCTGATTTGATTATGGTGTTCACGTTGATGGTAGTGCTGGTGTTGGAGTGTGTGCTGATACTGATTTGATTATGGTGCTCACGTTGATGTTAATGCTGGTGATGTCGTGGGTGTTGATGCTGATTTGATTATGGTGTTCATGTTGATGTTAGTGCTGGTGTTGTAGTGGGGGTTGATGCTGATTTGATTGTGGTGATCACGTTTATGTTAGTGCTGGTGATGGAGTGTGTGTTCATGCAGATTTGATTAGAATGCTCATATTGATGTTAGTGCGAGTGTTGTAGTTGGTGTTGATGCTGATTTGATTATGGTGCTCACGTTGATGTTAGTGCTGGTGTTGTAGTGTTTGATGTTGCTGATTTGATTATGGTGTTCATGTTGATATAAGTGCTGGTGTTGAAGTGAGTGTTGATGCTGATTTGACTATGGTGCTCACATTGATGTTAGTGCTGATGTTCTAGTCGGTGTTGATGCTGATTTGAGTATGTTGATCACGTTGATGTTAATGCTGATGTTGTAGTGGGTGTTGATGCTGATTTGATCGTGGTTCTCAAGTTGATGTTAGTCCTGGTGTTGAAGTGAGTGTTGAAGCTGTTTTGAGTACGTAGATCACGTTGATGTTAGAGCTGGTGTTCTAGTGGGTGTTGATGCTGATTTGATTATGGTGCTCACGTTGATGTTTGTCCTGGTATTCTAGTGGGTGTTGATGCTGATTTGATTGTGGTGCTCACGTTGATGTTAGTGCTGGTGTTGAAGTTGGTGTTGATGCTGATTTGATTGTGGTGCTCACGTTGATGTTAGTGCTCGTGTTGTAGTTGGTGTTGATGCTGATTTGGTGATGCTGCTCACGTTGTTGCTACTGCTGGTGTTGTAGTTGGTGTTGATGCTGATTTGATTATGGTGCTCACGTTGATGTTAGTGCTGGTGTTGTGGGTGTTGATGCTGACTTGATTATGGTGTTCATGTTGATGTTTGTGCTGGTGTTGTAGTGGGTGTTGATGCTTATTTGATTAGGGTGCTCACATTGATGTTAGTGCTGGTGTTGTAGTTGGTGTTGATGCGGATTTGATCATGGTGTTCACGTTGATGTGAGTGCTGGTGTTGTAGGTGGGTGTTGATGCTGATTTGGTTATGGTGCTCACGTTATTGTTTTTGCTGGTATTTTAGTGCCTGTTGATGCTGATTTGATTGAGTTGCTCACGTTGATGTTCATGCTGGTGTTGTAGTGGGTGTTGATGCTGACCTGATTATGGTGTTCACGTTGATGTTCGTGCTGGTGTTGTAGTGAGTGTTGATGCTCATTTGATTTTGGTGCTCACGTTGATGTTAGTGCTGGTGTTGTAGTGGGTGATGATGCTGATTTGATTTTGGTGCTCACGTTGATGTTAGTGCTGGTGTTGAGGTGGGTGTTGATGCTGGTTTGATTTTGGTGCTCAAGTTGATGTTAGTGCTGGTGTTGTAGTGGGTGATGATGCTGATTTGTTTATGGAGCTGACGTCGATGTTAGTGCTTGTGTTGTAGTGTTTGATGTTGCTGATTTGATTATGGTGTTCATGCTGATATAAGTGCTGGTGTTGTAGTGAGTGTTGATGCTCATTTGATTGTGGTGCTCACATTGATGTTAGTGCTGGCCTCGTAGTGGTAGTTGATGCTGATTTGTGTATGTAGATCATGTTGATGATAGTGCTGGTGTTGTAGTGGCTGTTGATGCTGATTTGATTAAGGTGCTCACATTGATGTTAGTGCTGGTGTTTTAGTGATGGTTGATGCTGATTTGAGTACGTAGATCACGTTGATGTTAGAGCTGGTGTTGAAGTGAGTGTTGATGCTGATTTGATTATGGTGCTCACGTTGATGTTTTCACTGGTGTTCTAGTGGGTGTTGATGCTGATTTGGTTATGTTGTTCACGTTGATGTTAGTGCGGGTGTTGTAGTGGGTTGTGATGCTGATTTGATTGTGGTGCTCACGTTGATGGTAATGCTGGTGTTGTAGTGGGTGATGATGCTGATTTGATTAGTGTGCTCACGTTGATGTTAGTGCTGGTGTTCTAGTGGATGTTGATGCGGATTTTATCATGGTGCTCACATTGATTTTAGTGCTGGTGTTGTAGTGTTTGTTGATGCTGATTTGATTATGGTGCTCATATTGATGTGAGTGCTGGTGTTGTAGGTGGGTGTTGATGCTGATTTGATTATGGTGCTCACGTTGTTGTTTTTGCTGGTATTTTAGTGGCTGTTGATGCTGATTTGATTGAGTTGCTCACGTTGATGTTCGTGCTGGTGTTATCGTGGGTGTTGATGCTGATTTGATTATGGTGCTCACGTTGATGTTAGAGCTGTGGTTGTAGTTGGTGTTGTTGCTGATTTGATTAAGTTGTTCACGTTGATGATAGTGCTGGTTTTGTAGGTGGCTGTTGATGCTGATTTGATTATGGTGCTCACGTTGATGTTAGTGTTGGTGTTGTCGTGGGTGTTGATGCTGACTTGATTATGGTGCTCATGTTGTTGTTTGTGCTGGTGTTGTAGTGCGTGTTGATGCTGATTTGATTAGGGTGCTCACATTGATGTTACTGCTGGTGTTCTAGTGGATGTTGATGCGGATTTGATCATGGTGCTCATATTGATGTTAGTGCTGGTGTTGTAGTTGGTGTTGATGCAGATTTGATTATTGTGATCACGTTGATATTTGTGCTGGTGTTGTAGTGGGGTTGATGCTGATTTGATCTTGGTGCTCACGTTGATGTTAGTGCTGGTGTTGTAGTGTTTGTTGATGCTGATTTGATTATGGTGTTCATGTTGATGTGAGTGCTGGTGTTGTAGGTGGGTGTTGATGCTGATTTGGTTATGGTGCTCACGTTATTGTTTTTGCTGGTATTTTAGTGCCTGTTGATGCTGATTTGATTGAGTTGCTCATGTTGATGTTCGTGCTGGTGTTATCGTGGCTGTTGATGCTGATTTGAGTATGGTGCTCATGTTGATGTTAGTGCTGGTGATGGAGTGTGTGTTCATGCAGATTTGATTAGAGTGCTCACATTGATGTTAGTGCTGGTGTTGAAGTGGGTGTTGATGCTGATTTGAGTATGGTGCTCACTTTGATCTTAGTGCGGGTGTTGTAGTGTGTGTTGATGCTGATATGATAATCGTGCTCACGTTGATGTTAGTGCTGGTGTTGTAGTGGGTGTTGATGCTGATTTGATTATGGTGCTCTTGTTGATGTTAGTACAGCTGTTGGAGTGGGTGTTGATGATGATTTGATTATGGCGCTCACGTTGATGTTAGTGCAGATGTAGATTGTGTTGATGCTGATTTGATTATGGGGCACAGGTTGATGTTCGTGATGGTGTTGTACTGGGTGTTGATGCTGAAATGATGATGGTGCTCACGTTGATGTTAGTGCTGGTGTTCTAGTGGGTGTTGATGCTGATTTGATTATGGGGTCACGTTGATGTCAGAGCTGTGTTTGTAGTTGGTGTTGATGCTGATTTGATTAAGTTGCTCACATTAATGTTAGTGCGGGTGTTGTAGTGGGTGTTGATGCTTATTTGTGTATGGCACTCACGTTGATGTAAATGCGGGTGTTGCAGTGGGTGTTGATGCTGATTTGATTATGGTGTTCATGTTGATGTTAGTGCTGGTGTTGTAGTTGGTGTTGATGCTGATTTGATCTTGGTGATCACGTTGATGTTAGTGCTGGTGTTGTAGTTGGTGTAGATGCTGATTTGATTATGGTTTTCCCGTTGATGTTAATGCTGGTGTTCTAGTGGGTGTTGGTGCTGATTTGAGTACGTTGATCACGGTGATGTTAATGCTGGTGTTGCAGTGGGTGTTGATGCTGATTTGAGTATGTTGATCACGTTGATGTTAGTGCGGGTGTTGTAGTGGGTTGTGATGCTGATTTGATTGTGGTGCCCACGTTGATGGTAATGCTGGTGTTGTAGTGTTTGTTGATGCTGATTTGATTAGTGTGCTCACGTTGATGTTAGTGCTGGTGTTGTAGTGGGTGATGATGCTGATTTGTTTATGGAGCTCACGTTGATGTTAGTGCTGGTGTTCTAGTGGATGTTGATGCTGATTTGATCGTGGTTCTCACGTTGATGTTAGTGCTGGTGTTGTAGTGGTGGTTGATGCTGATTTGAGTCGGTAGATCACGTTGATTTTAGTGCTGGTGTTGTCTCTGGTGTTGATGCTGATTTGATCATGGTGCTCACGTTGATATTAGTGCTGGTGTTGTCGTGGGTTTTGATGCTGATTTGATTATGATACGTTGATGTTATTGCTGGTGTTGTAGTGAGTGTTGATACTGATTTGATTGTGCTGCTCGCATTGATGTTAGTTACTGGTGTTGTAGTGTGTGTTGATGCAGATTTGAGTATGTTGATCACGTTGATGTTAGTGCTGGTGTTGTAGAGGGGGTTGATGCTGATTTGATTTTGGTGCTCACGTTGATGTTACAACTGGTGTTGTACTGGGTGTTGATACTGATTTGATTATGGTGCTCACGTTGATGTTATTGCTGGTGCTGTAGTGGGTGTTGATGCTGATTTGATTATGGTGCTCACGATGATGTTAGTGCTGGTGTTGTAGTGGGTGTTGGTGCTGATTTGAGTATTTTGATCACGTTGATGTTAGTGCTGGTGTTGTAGTGTGTGTTGATGCAGATTTGAGTATGTTGATCACGTTGATGTTAGTACTGGTGTTGTAGTGGGTGTTGATGCTGATTTGATTATGGTTTTCACGTTGATGTTAATGCTGGTGTTCTAGTGGGTGTTGGTGCTGATTTGAGTACGTTGATCACGGTGATGTTAATGCTTGTGTTGTAGTGGGTGTTGATGCCGATTTGAATGTGGTGCTCACATTGATGTTAGTGCTGGTGTTGTCATGGGTGTTGATGCTGATTTGATTATGGTGTTCACGTTGATGGTAGTGCTGGTGTTGGAGTGTGTGCTGATACTGATTTGATTATGGTGCTCACGTTGATGTTAATGCTGGTGATGTCGTGGGTGTTGATGCTGATTTGATTATGGTGTTCATGTTGATGTTAGTGCTGGTGTTGTAGTGGGGGTTGATGCTGATTTGATTGTGGTGATCACGTTTATGTTAGTGCTGGTGATGGAGTGTGTGTTCATGCAGATTTGATTAGAATGCTCATATTGATGTTAGTGCGAGTGTTGTAGTTGGTGTTGATGCTGATTTGATTATGGTGCTCACGTTGATGTTAGTGCTGGTGTTGTAGTGTTTGATGTTGCTGATTTGATTATGGTGTTCATGTTGATATAAGTGCTGGTGTTGAAGTGAGTGTTGATGCTGATTTGACTATGGTGCTCACATTGATGTTAGTGCTGATGTTCTAGTCGGTGTTGATGCTGATTTGAGTATGTTGATCACGTTGATGTTAATGCTGATGTTGTAGTGGGTGTTGATGCTGATTTGATCGTGGTTCTCAAGTTGATGTTAGTCCTGGTGTTGAAGTGAGTGTTGAAGCTGTTTTGAGTACGTAGATCACGTTGATGTTAGAGCTGGTGTTCTAGTGGGTGTTGATGCTGATTTGATTATGGTGCTCACGTTGATGTTTGTCCTGGTATTCTAGTGGGTGTTGATGCTGATTTGATTGTGGTGCTCACGTTGATGTTAGTGCTGGTGTTGAAGTTGGTGTTGATGCTGATTTGATTGTGGTGCTCACGTTGATGTTAGTGCTCGTGTTGTAGTTGGTGTTGATGCTGATTTGGTGATGCTGCTCACGTTGTTGCTACTGCTGGTGTTGTAGTTGGTGTTGATGCTGATTTGATTATGGTGCTCACGTTGATGTTAGTGCTGGTGTTGTGGGTGTTGATGCTGACTTGATTATGGTGTTCATGTTGATGTTTGTGCTGGTGTTGTAGTGGGTGTTGATGCTTATTTGATTAGGGTGCTCACATTGATGTTAGTGCTGGTGTTGTAGTTGGTGTTGATGCGGATTTGATCATGGTGTTCACGTTGATGTGAGTGCTGGTGTTGTAGGTGGGTGTTGATGCTGATTTGGTTATGGTGCTCACGTTATTGTTTTTGCTGGTATTTTAGTGCCTGTTGATGCTGATTTGATTGAGTTGCTCACGTTGATGTTCATGCTGGTGTTGTAGTGGGTGTTGATGCTGACCTGATTATGGTGTTCACGTTGATGTTCGTGCTGGTGTTGTAGTGAGTGTTGATGCTCATTTGATTTTGGTGCTCACGTTGATGTTAGTGCTGGTGTTGTAGTGGGTGATGATGCTGATTTGATTTTGGTGCTCACGTTGATGTTAGTGCTGGTGTTGAGGTGGGTGTTGATGCTGGTTTGATTTTGGTGCTCAAGTTGATGTTAGTGCTGGTGTTGTAGTGGGTGATGATGCTGATTTGTTTATGGAGCTGACGTCGATGTTAGTGCTTGTGTTGTAGTGTTTGATGTTGCTGATTTGATTATGGTGTTCATGCTGATATAAGTGCTGGTGTTGTAGTGAGTGTTGATGCTCATTTGATTGTGGTGCTCACATTGATGTTAGTGCTGGCCTCGTAGTGGTAGTTGATGCTGATTTGTGTATGTAGATCATGTTGATGATAGTGCTGGTGTTGTAGTGGCTGTTGATGCTGATTTGATTATGGTGCTCACGTTGATGTTTTCACTGGTGTTCTAGTGGGTGTTGATGCTGATTTGGTTATGTTGTTCACGTTGATGTTAGTGCGGGTGTTGTAGTGGGTTGTGATGCTGATTTGATTGTGGTGCTCACGTTGATGGTAGTGCTGGTGTTGTAGTGGGTGATGATGCTGATTTGATTAGTGTGCTCACGTTGATGTTAGTGCTGGTGTTCTAGTGGATGTTGATGCGGATTTTATCATGGTGCTCACATTGATTTTAGTGCTGGTGTTGTAGTGTTTGTTGATGCTGATTTGATTATGGTGCTCATATTGATGTGAGTGCTGGTGTTGTAGGTGGGTGTTGATGCTGATTTGATTATGGTGCTCACGTTGTTGTTTTTGCTGGTATTTTAGTGGCTGTTGATGCTGATTTGATTGAGTTGCTCACGTTGATGTTCGTGCTGGTGTTATCGTGGGTGTTGATGCTGATTTGATTATGGTGCTCACGTTGATGTTAGAGCTGTGGTTGTAGTTGGTGTTGTTGCTGATTTGATTAAGTTGTTCACGTTGATGATAGTGCTGGTTTTGTAGGTGGCTGTTGATGCTGATTTGATTATGGTGCTCACGTTGATGTTAGTGTTGGTGTTGTCGTGGGTGTTGATGCTGACTTGATTATGGTGCTCATGTTGTTGTTTGAGCTGGTGTTGTAGTGCGTGTTGATGCTGATTTGATTAGGGTGCTCACATTGATGTTACTGCTGGTGTTCTAGTGGATGTTGATGCGGATTTGATCATGGTGCTCATATTGATGTTAGTGCTGGTGTTGTAGTTGGTGTTGATGCAGATTTGATTATTGTGATCACGTTGATATTTGTGCTGGTGTTGTAGTGGGGGTTGATGCTGATTTGATCTTGGTGCTCACGTTGATGTTAGTGCTGGTGTTGTAGTGTTTGTTGATGCTGATTTGATTATGGTGTTCATGTTGATGTGAGTGCTGGTGTTGTAGGTGGGTGTTGATGCTGATTTGGTTATGGTGCTCACGTTATTGTTTTTGCTGGTATTTTAGTGCCTGTTGATGCTGATTTGATTGAGTTGCTCATGTTGATGTTCGTGCTGGTGTTATCGTGGCTGTTGATGCTGATTTGAGTATGGTGCTCATGTTGATGTTAGTGCTGGTGATGGAGTGTGTGTTCATGCAGATTTGATTAGAGTGCTCACATTGATGTTAGTGCTGGTGTTGAAGTGGGTGTTGATGCTGATTTGAGTATGGTGCTCACTTTGATCTTAGTGCGGGTGTTGTAGTGTGTGTTGATGCTGATATGATAATCGTGCTCACGTTGATGTTAGTGCTGGTGTTGTAGTGGGTGTTGATGCTGATTTGATTATGGTGCTCTTGTTGATGTTAGTACAGCTGTTGGAGTGGGTGTTGATGATGATTTGATTATGGCGCTCACGTTGATGTTAGTGCAGATGTAGATTGTGTTGATGCTGATTTGATTATGGGGCACAGGTTGATGTTCGTGATGGTGTTGTACTGGGTGTTGATGCTGAAATGATGATGGTGCTCACGTTGATGTTAGTGCTGGTGTTCTAGTGGGTGTTGATGCTGATTTGATTATGGGGTCACGTTGATGTCAGAGCTGTGTTTGTAGTTGGTGTTGATGCTGATTTGATTAAGTTGCTCACATTAATGTTAGTGCGGGTGTTGTAGTGGGTGTTGATGCTTATTTGTGTATGGCACTCACGTTGATGTAAATGCGGGTGTTGCAGTGGGTGTTGATGCTGATTTGATTATGGTGTTCATGTTGATGTTAGTGCTGGTGTTGTAGTTGGTGTTGATGCTGATTTGATCTTGGTGATCACGTTGATGTTAGTGCTGGTGTTGTAGTTGGTGTAGATGCTGATTTGATTATGGTTTTCCCGTTGATGTTAATGCTGGTGTTCTAGTGGGTGTTGGTGCTGATTTGAGTACGTTGATCACGGTGATGTTAATGCTGGTGTTGCAGTGGGTGTTGATGCTGATTTGAGTATGTTGATCACGTTGATGTTAGTGCGGGTGTTGTAGTGGGTTGTGATGCTGATTTGATTGTGGTGCTCACGTTGATGGTAATGCTGGTGTTGTAGTGTTTGTTGATGCTGATTTGATTAGTGTGCTCACGTTGATGTTAGTGCTGGTGTTGTAGTGGGTGATGATGCTGATTTGTTTATGGAGCTCACGTTGATGTTAGTGCTGGTGTTCTAGTGGATGTTGATGCTGATTTGATCGTGGTTCTCACGTTGATGTTAGTGCTGGTGTTGTAGTGGTGGTTGATGCTGATTTGAGTCGGTAGATCACGTTGATTTTAGTGCTGGTGTTGTCTCTGGTGTTGATGCTGATTTGATCATGGTGCTCACGTTGATATTAGTGCTGGTGTTGTCGTGGGTTTTGATGCTGATTTGATTATGATACGTTGATGTTATTGCTGGTGTTGTAGTGAGTGTTGATACTGATTTGATTGTGCTGCTCGCATTGATGTTAGTTACTGGTGTTGTAGTGTGTGTTGATGCAGATTTGAGTATGTTGATCACGTTGATGTTAGTGCTGGTGTTGTAGAGGGGGTTGATGCTGATTTGATTTTGGTGTTCACGTCGATGTTCATTCTGGTGTTGTAGTGTTTGTTGATGCTGATTTGATTTTGGTGCTCACGTTGATGTTACAACTGGTGTTGTACTGGGTGTTGATACTGATTTGATTATGGTGCTCACGTTGATGTTATTGCTGGTGCTGTAGTGGGTGTTGATGCTGATTTGATTATGGTGCTCACGATGATGTTAGTGCTGGTGTTGTAGTGGGTGTTGGTGCTGATTTGAGTATTTTGATCACGTTGATGTTAGTGCTGGTGTTGTAGTGTGTGTTGATGCAGATTTGAGTATGTTGATCACGTTGATGTTAGTACTGGTGTTGTAGTGGGTGTTGATGCTGATTTGATTATGGAGCTCACATTGATGTTAGTGCTGGTGTTGTAGTTGGTGTTTATGCAGATTTGATTATTGTGATCACGTTGATATTTGTGCTGCTGTTGTAGTGGGGGTTGATGCTGATTTGTTAATGGTGCTCATGTTGATGTTAGTGCTGGTGTTGTACATGGTGTTGATGCTGATTTGATCTTGGTGCTCACGTTGATGTTAGTGCTGGTGTTGTAGTTGATGTAGATGCTAATTTGATTATGGTGCTCACGTTGATGTTAGTGCTGGTGTTGTAGTGTTTGTTGATGCTGATTTGATTATGGTGTTCATGTTGATGTGAGTGCTGGTGTTGTAGGTGGGTGTTGATGCTGATTTGGTTATGGTGCTCACGTTATTGTTTTTGCTGGTATTTTAGTGCCTGTTGATGCTGATTTGATTGAGTTGCTCACGTTCATGTTTGTGCTAGTGTTATCGTGGGTGTTGATGCTGATTTGAGTATGGTGCTCATGTTGATGTTAGTGCTGGTGTTGTAATGGGTGTTGATGCTGATTTGATTATGGTGCTCTTGTTGATGTTAGTACTGCTGTTGGAGTGGGTGTTGATGATGATTTGATTATGGTGCTCACGTTGATGTTAGTGCAGATGTAGATTGTGTAGATGCTGATTTGATTATGGGGCACACATTGATGTTCGTGCTGGTGTTGTAGTGGGTGTTCATGCTGATTTGATTACGGTGTTCATGTTCATGTTAGTGCTGGTGTTGCAGTGGGCGTCGGAGCTGATTTGATTATGGTGCTTACGTTGATGTTAGTGCTAGTGTTTTAATTTTTGTTAATGCTGATTTGATAATGGTGTTCACATTGATGTGAGTGCTGGTATTGTCGTTGGGTGTTGATGCTGATTTGATTCTGGTGCTCACGTTGATTTTAGTGCTGGTGTTGTAGTGAGTGTTGATGCTGATTTGATTGTGTTGCTCACATTGATGTTAGTGCTGGTGTTGTAGTGGGGGTTGATGCTGATTTGATTATGGTGCTCATGTTGATGTTAATGCTGATGTTGTAGTGGGTGTTGATGCTGACCTGATTATGGTGATCACGTTGATGTTCGTGCTGGTGTTGTAGTGAGTGTTGATGCTGATTTGATTTTGGTGCTCACGTTGATGTTAGTGCTGGTGTTGTAGTGGGTGATGATGCTGATTTGATTTTGGTGCTCACGTTGATGTTAGTGCTGGTGTTGTCATGGGTGTTGATGCTGATTTGATTATGATGTTCATGTTGATGTTAGTGCTGGTGTTGTAGTTGGTGTTGATGCTGATTTGATTATGGTGCTCACGTTGATGTTAGTGCTGGTATTTAAGTTGGTGTTGATGTTGATTTGATTATGTTGCTCACATTGATGTTAGTGCGGGTGTTGTAGTTGGTGTAGATGCTGATTTGATTATGGTTTTCACGTTGATGTTAATGTTGGTGTTCTAGTGGGTGTTGATGCTGATTTGAGTACGTTGATCAAGGTGATGTTAATGCTGGTGTTGTAGTGGGTGTTGATGCTGATTTGATTTTGGTGCTCACGTTGATGTTAGTGCTGGTGTTGTACTTGGTGTAGATGCCGATTTGATTATGGTTTTCCCGTTGATGTTAATGCTGGTGTTGTAGTTGGTGTTGATGCTGATTTGTGTATGGCGCTCACGTTGATCTAAGTGCGGGTGTTGCCGTGGGTGGTGATGCTGATTTGATTATGGTGCTCACATTGATGTTAGTGCTGGTGTTGTAGTGGGTGTTGATACTGATTTGATTATGGTTTTCACGTTGATGTTAATGCTGGTGTTCTAGTGGGTGTTGGTGCTGATTTGAGTACGTTGATCACGGTGATGTTAATGCTTGTGTTGTAGTGGGTGTTGATGCCGATTTGAATGTGGTGCTCACATTGATGTTAGTGCTGGTGTTGTCATGGGTGTTGATGCTGATTTGATTATGGTGTTCACGTTGATGGTAGTGCTGGTGTTGGAGTGTGTGCTGATACTGATTTGATTATGGTGCTCACGTTGATGTTAATGCTGGTGATGTCGTGGGTGTTGATGCTGATTTGATTATGGTGTTCATGTTGATGTTAGTGCTGGTGTTGTAGTGGGGGTTGATGCTGATTTGATTGTGGTGATCACGTTTATGTTAGTGCTGGTGATGGAGTGTGTGTTCATGCAGATTTGATTAGAATGCTCATATTGATGTTAGTGCGAGTGTTGTAGTTGGTGTTGATGCTGATTTGATTATGGTGCTCACGTTGATGTTAGTGCTGGTGTTGTAGTGTTTGATGTTGCTGATTTGATTATGGTGTTCATGTTGATATAAGTGCTGGTGTTGAAGTGAGTGTTGATGCTGATTTGACTATGGTGCTCACATTGATGTTAGTGCTGATGTTCTAGTCGGTGTTGATGCTGATTTGAGTATGTTGATCACGTTGATGTTAATGCTGATGTTGTAGTGGGTGTTGATGCTGATTTGATCGTGGTTCTCAAGTTGATGTTAGTCCTGGTGTTGAAGTGAGTGTTGAAGCTGTTTTGAGTACGTAGATCACGTTGATGTTAGAGCTGGTGTTCTAGTGGGTGTTGATGCTGATTTGATTATGGTGCTCACGTTGATGTTTGTCCTGGTATTCTAGTGGGTGTTGATGCTGATTTGATTGTGGTGCTCACGTTGATGTTAGTGCTGGTGTTGAAGTTGGTGTTGATGCTGATTTGATTGTGGTGCTCACGTTGATGTTAGTGCTCGTGTTGTAGTTGGTGTTGATGCTGATTTGGTGATGCTGCTCACGTTGTTGCTACTGCTGGTGTTGTAGTTGGTGTTGATGCTGATTTGATTATGGTGCTCACGTTGATGTTAGTGCTGGTGTTGTGGGTGTTGATGCTGACTTGATTATGGTGTTCATGTTGATGTTTGTGCTGGTGTTGTAGTGGGTGTTGATGCTTATTTGATTAGGGTGCTCACATTGATGTTAGTGCTGGTGTTGTAGTTGGTGTTGATGCGGATTTGATCATGGTGTTCACGTTGATGTGAGTGCTGGTGTTGTAGGTGGGTGTTGATGCTGATTTGGTTATGGTGCTCACGTTATTGTTTTTGCTGGTATTTTAGTGCCTGTTGATGCTGATTTGATTGAGTTGCTCACGTTGATGTTCATGCTGGTGTTGTAGTGGGTGTTGATGCTGACCTGATTATGGTGTTCACGTTGATGTTCGTGCTGGTGTTGTAGTGAGTGTTGATGCTCATTTGATTTTGGTGCTCACGTTGATGTTAGTGCTGGTGTTGTAGTGGGTGATGATGCTGATTTGATTTTGGTGCTCACGGTGATGTTAGTGCTGGTGTTGAGGTGGGTGTTGATGCTGGTTTGATTTTGGTGCTCAAGTTGATGTTAGTGCTGGTGTTGTAGTGGGTGATGATGCTGATTTGTTTATGGAGCTGACGTCGATGTTAGTGCTTGTGTTGTAGTGTTTGATGTTGCTGATTTGATTATGGTGTTCATGCTGATATAAGTGCTGGTGTTGTAGTGAGTGTTGATGCTCATTTGATTGTGGTGCTCACATTGATGTTAGTGCTGGCCTCGTAGTGGTAGTTGATGCTGATTTGTGTATGTAGATCATGTTGATGATAGTGCTGGTGTTGTAGTGGCTGTTGATGCTGATTTGATTAAGGTGCTCACATTGATGTTAGTGCTGGTGTTTTAGTGATGGTTGATGCTGATTTGAGTACGTAGATCACGTTGATGTTAGAGCTGGTGTTGAAGTGAGTGTTGATGCTGATTTGATTATGGTGCTCACGTTGATGTTTTCACTGGTGTTCTAGTGGGTGTTGATGCTGATTTGGTTATGTTGTTCACGTTGATGTTAGTGCGGGTGTTGTAGTGGGTTGTGATGCTGATTTGATTGTGGTGCTCACGTTGATGGTAATGCTGGTGTTGTAGTGGGTGATGATGCTGATTTGATTAGTGTGCTCACGTTGATGTTAGTGCTGGTGTTCTAGTGGATGTTGATGCGGATTTTATCATGGTGCTCACATTGATTTTAGTGCTGGTGTTGTAGTGTTTGTTGATGCTGATTTGATTATGGTGCTCATATTGATGTGAGTGCTGGTGTTGTAGGTGGGTGTTGATGCTTATTTGATTATGGTGCTCACGTTGTTGTTTTTGCTGGTATTTTAGTGGCTGTTGATGCTGATTTGATTGAGTTGCTCACGTTGATGTTCGTGCTGGTGTTATCGTGGGTGTTGATGCTGATTTGATTATGGTGCTCACGTTGATGTTAGAGCTGTGGTTGTAGTTGGTGTTGTTGCTGATTTGATTAAGTTGTTCACGTTGATGATAGTGCTGGTTTTGTAGGTGGCTGTTGATGCTGATTTGATTATGGTGCTCACGTTGATGTTAGTGTTGGTGTTGTCGTGGGTGTTGATGCTGACTTGATTATGGTGCTCATGTTGTTGTTTGTGCTGGTGTTGTAGTGCGTGTTGATGCTGATTTGATTAGGGTGCTCACATTGATGTTACTGCTGGTGTTCTAGTGGATGTTGATGCGGATTTGATCATGGTGCTCATATTGATGTTAGTGCTGGTGTTGTAGTTGGTGTTGATGCAGATTTGATTATTGTGATCACGTTGATATTTGTGCTGGTGTTGTAGTGGGGGTTGATGCTGATTTGATCTTGGTGCTCACGTTGATGTTAGTGCTGGTGTTGTAGTGTTTGTTGATGCTGATTTGATTATGGTGTTCATGTTGATGTGAGTGCTGGTGTTGTAGGTGGGTGTTGATGCTGATTTGGTTATGGTGCTCACGTTATTGTTTTTGCTGGTATTTTAGTGCCTGTTGATGCTGATTTGATTGAGTTGCTCATGTTGATGTTCGTGCTGGTGTTATCGTGGCTGTTGATGCTGATTTGAGTATGGTGCTCATGTTGATGTTAGTGCTGGTGATGGAGTGTGTGTTCATGCAGATTTGATTAGAGTGCTCACATTGATGTTAGTGCTGGTGTTGAAGTGGGTGTTGATGCTGATTTGAGTATGGTGCTCACTTTGATCTTAGTGCGGGTGTTGTAGTGTGTGTTGATGCTGATATGATAATCGTGCTCACGTTGATGTTAGTGCTGGTGTTGTAGTGGGTGTTGATGCTGATTTGATTATGGTGCTCTTGTTGATGTTAGTACAGCTGTTGGAGTGGGTGTTGATGATGATTTGATTATGGCGCTCACGTTGATGTTAGTGCAGATGTAGATTGTGTTGATGCTGATTTGATTATGGGGCACAGGTTGATGTTCGTGATGGTGTTGTACTGGGTGTTGATGCTGAAATGATGATGGTGCTCACGTTGATGTTAGTGCTGGTGTTCTAGTGGGTGTTGATGCTGATTTGATTATGGGGTCACGTTGATGTTAGAAGTGGTGTTGTAGTGGGTGTTGATGCTGATTTGATTATGATGTTTATTTTGATGTTAGTACCGGTGCTGTCGTGGCTGTTGAAGCTGAGTTAATGATGGTGCTCACGTTGATGTTCGTGCCGATTTTGTTGTGTGTCTTGATGCTGATTTGATGACAGTGATCATGTTGATGTTAGTGCTAGTGTTGTAGTGTTTGTTGATGCTGATTTGATAATGGTGTTCACGTTGATGTGAGTGCTGGTATTGTCGTTGGTTGTTGAATCTGATTTGATTAAGGTGTTCAGGTTAATGTTAGTGCTGGTGTTGTAGTTGGTGTAGATGCTAATTTGATTATGGTGCTCACGTTGATGTTAGTGCTGGTGTTGTAGTGTTTGTTGATGCTGATTTGATTATGGTGTTCACGTTGATGTGAGTGCTGGTGTTGTAGGTGGGTGTTGATGCTGATTTGGTTATGGTGCTCACGTTATTGTTTTTGCTGGTATTTTAGTGCCTGTTGATGCTGATTTGATTGAGTTGCTCACGTTGATGTTCGTGCTGGTGTTATCGTGGCTGTTGATGCTGATTTGAGTATGGTGCTCATGTTGATGTTAGTGCTGGTGATGGAGTGTGTGTTCATGCAGATTTGATTAGAGTGCTCACATTGATATTAGTGCTGGTGTTGAAGTGGGTGTTGATGCTGATTTGAGTATGGTGCTCACTTTGATCTTAGTGCGGGTGTTGTAGTGTGTGTTGATGCTGATATGATCATCGTGCTCACGTTGATGTTAGTGCTGGTGTTGTAGTGGGTGTTGATGCTGATTTGATTATGGTGCTCTTGTTGATGTTAGTACAGCTGTTGGAGTGGGTGTTGATGATGATTTGATTATGGCGCTCTCGTTGATGTTAGTGCAGATGTAGATTGTGTTGATGCTGATTTGATTATGGGGCACACGTTGATGTTAGTGCTGGTGTTGTAGTGGGTGTTGATGCTGAAATGATGATGGTGCTCACGTTGATGTTAGTGCTGGTGTTCTAGTGGGTGTTGATGCTGATTTGATTATGATGTTTATTTTGATGTTAGTACCGGTGCTGTCGTGGCTGTTGAAGCTGAGTTAATGATGGTGCTCACGTTGATGTTCGTGCCGATTTTGTTGTGTGTCTTGATGCTGATTTGATGACAGTGATCATGTTGATGTTAGTGCTGGTGTTGCAGTGGGTGTCAGTGCTGATTTGATTATGGTGCTCACGTTGATGTTAGTGCTAGTGTTGTAGTGTTTGTTGATGCTGATTTGATAATGGCGTTCACGTTGATGTGAGTGCTGGTATTGTCGTTGGTTGTTGAATCTGATTTGATTAAGGTGTTCAGGTTAATGTTAGTGCTGGTGTTGTAATTGGTGTTGATGCAGATTTGATTATGATGCTCACGTTGATGTTAGTGCTGAAGTTGTAGTTGGTGTTGATGCTGATTTGATAATGGTGCTCACGTTGATGTTAGTGCTAGTGTTGTAATGTTTGTTGATGCTGATTTGATAATGGTGCTCACGTTGATGTTAGTGCTAGTGTTGTAGTGTTTGTTGATGCTGATTTGATTATGGTGATCACGTTGATCTTAGCGCTTGTGTTCTAGTTGGTGTTGATGCCATTTAGATTATGGTGCTCACGTGGATGTTAGTGCTGGTGTTGTCGTGGGTGTTGATGTTGAAATGATTATGGTGCTCACGTTGCGGAGAGTGCTGGTGTTGTAGTGGGTGTTGATGCTGATTTGATTGTGGTGCTCACGTTGATGTTAGTGCTGGTGTTGTAGTGGGTGTCAGTGCTGATTTGATGATGGTGCTCACGGTGATATTCGTGCTGGTGTTGTGTTGGGTTTTGATGCTGATTTGATTATGGTGCTCACGTTTTTGTTCGTGCTGGTGTTGTAGTTGGTTTTGATGCTGAATAGATTATGGTGCTCACATTAATTTTAGGGCTAGTGTTTAAGTGGGTATTGATGCTGATTTGATTATGGTGCTCACGTTGATGTTAGTGCTTGTGTTGTAGTGGGTGTTCATGCTGACTTGATTATGGTGCTCACGTTGATGTTTGTGCTGGTGTTGTAGTTGGTGTTGATGCATATTTGATTATTGTGATCACGTTGATATTTGTGCTGGTGTTGTAGTGGGGGTTGATGCTGATTTGATTATGGTGCTCACGTTGATGTGAGTGCTGGTGTTGTAGGTGGGTGTTGATGCTGATTTGGTTATGGTGCTCAAGTTGTTGTTTTTGCTGGTACTTTAGTGGCTATTGATGCTGATTTGATCGAGTTGCTCACGTTGATGTTCGTGCTGGTGTTATCGTGGGTGTTGATGCTGATTTGAGTATGGTGCTCAATGTGATGTCAGTGCTGGTGATGGAGTGTGTGTTCATGCAGATTTGATTCAAGTGCTCACATTGATGTTAGTGCTGGTGTTGAAGTGAGTGTTGATGCTGATTTGATTATGGTGCTCACGTTGATGTCAGTGCGGGTGTTGTAGTGGGTGGTGATGCTCATTTGATTATGGTGCTCACCTTGATGTTTGTGCTGGTGTTGTAGTGGGTGTTGATGCTGATTTGATTAGGGTGCTCACGTTGATGTTAGTGCTGGTGTTCTAGTGGATGTTGATGCGGATTTGATCATAGTGCTCATGTTGGTGTTCGTGGTGGTGTTGTTGTGTGTGTAGATGCTGATTTGATTATGGTGCTCACGTTGATGTTAGTGCTGGTGTTGTAGTTGGTGTTGATGCTGATTTGGTTATGGTGCTCACGTTGATGTTAGTGCTGGTGTTGAAGTTGGTGTTGATGCTGATTTGATAATGGTGCTCATGTTGATGTTAGTGCTGGTGTTGTAGTGGGTGTCGGTGCTGATTTGATGATGGTGCTCACGTTGATATTCGTGCTGGTGTTGTGTTGGGTTTTGATGCTTATTTGATTATGGTGCTCACGTTGATGTTAATTCTGCGGTTGTAGTTGGTGTTGATGCTGATTTGGTTATGGTGCTCACGTTAATGTTTGTGCTGGTGTTGAAGTGGGTGTTGATGCTGATTTGATTGCGGTGCTCATGTTCATGTTAGTGCTGGTGTTGCAGTGGGTGTCGGTGCTGATTTGATTATGGTGCTCACGTTGATGTTAGTGCTGGTGTTGTCGTGGGTGTTGATGTTGAAATGATTATGGAGATCACGTTGCGGAGAGTGCTGGTGTTGTAGTGGGTGTTGATGCTGATTTGATTGTGGTGCTCACGTTGATGTTAGTGCTGGTGTTGTAGTGGGTGTCGGTGCTGATTTGATGATGGTGCTCACGGTGATATTCGTGCTGGTCTTGTGTTGGGTTTTCATGCTCATTTGATTATGGTGCTCACGTTTTTGTTCGTGCCTGTGTTGTAGTTGATGTTGATGCTGATTTGGTTATGGTGCTCACGTTGTTGCTACTGCTGGTGTTGTAGTTGATGTTGATGCTGATTAGATTATGGTGCTCACGTTAATGTTAGGGCTGGTGTTGTAGTGGGTGTTGATGCTGATTTGATTATAGTTCTCACGTTGATGTTAGTGCTGGTGCTCTAGTGTATGTTGATGCGGATTTGATCATGGTGCTCACGTTGATGTTAGTGCTGGTGTTGTAGTGGGTGTTCATGCTGACTTGATTATGGTGCTCACGTTGATGTTTGTGCTGGTGTTCTAGTGGATGTTGATGCGGATTTGATCATGGTGCTCACGTTGATGTTCGTGCTGGTGTTATCGTGGGTGTTGATGCTGATTTGAGTATGGTGCTCATGTTGTTGTTAGTGCTGGTGTTGTAGTGGGTGTTCATGCTGACTTGATTATGGTGCTCACGTTGATGTTTGTGCTGGTGTTCCAGTGGAAGTTGATGCGGATTTGATCATGGTGCTCACGTTGATGTTCGTGCTGGTGTTATCGTGGGTGTTGATGCTGATTTGAGTATGGTGCTCATGTTGTTGTTAGTGCTGGTGTTGTAGTGGGTGTTGATGCTGATATGATAATGGTGCTCACGTTGATGTGAGTGCTGGTGTTGTAGGTGGGTGTTGATGCTGATTTGGTTATGGTGCTCAAGTTGTTGTTTTTGCTGGTATTTTAGTGGCTGTTGATGCTGATTTGATTGAGTTGCTCATGTTGATGTTCGTGCTGGTGTTATCGTGGATGTTGATGCTGATTTGAGTATGGTGCTCATGTTGATGTTAGTGCTGGTGATGGAGTGTGTGTTCATGCAGATTTAATTAGAGTGCTCACATTGATGTTAGTGCTGGTGTTGAAGTGGGTGTTGATGCTGATTTGATTCTGGTGCTCACTTTGATCTTAGTGCGGGTGTTGTAGTGTGTTGATGCTGACTTGATTGTGGTGCTCACATTGATGATCGTGCTGGTGTTGGAGTGGGTGTTGATGCTGATATGATAATCGTGCTCACGTTGATGTTCGTGGTGGTGTTGTAGTGGGTGTTGATGCTGATTTGAATATGATGTTCATTTTGATGTTAGTACCGGTGCTGTCGTGGCTGTTGTTCGCGCTGGTGTTGTAGTTGGTGTTGATGCTGATTTGGTTATGGTGATCACGTTGATGTTAGTGCTGGTGTTGTAGTTTGTGTTGATGCTGATTTGATGTTGGTGCTCATGTTGTTGTTAGTGCTGGTGTTGTAGTGTGTTTTGATGCTCATTTGATTATGGTGCTCACATTGATTTTCGTGCTGGTGTTGTAGTGTTTGTTGATGCTGATTGGATTATGGTGTTCACGTTGGTGTGACTGCTGGGATTGTAGTGGGTGTTGATGCTGATTTGATTGAGATTCTCACGCAGATGTTAGTGCTTCTGTTGTAGTGGGTGTTGATGGTGTTTAGATAAAGGTGTTCACTTTGGCGTTAGTGCTGGTGTTGTGGTGAGTGTTGATGCAGATTTGATTATGGTGTTCATTTGACGTGAGTGCCGGTGACGTAGTGGGTGTTGACGCTGTTTTGATTGTGGTGCTCACATTGTTTTTAGTGCTCGTGTTGTAGTGATTGTTGATGCTGATTTGACTACGGTGCTCATGGTGATTTTAGTGCTGGTGTTGTCGGTGGGTGTTGATGCTGATTTGATTAAGGTGTTTCAGGTTGATGTTAGTGCTGGTGTTGTAGTTGGTGTTGATACAGATTTGATTATGATGCTCACATTGATGTTAGTGCTGAAGTTGTAGTTGGTGTTGAAGCTGATTTGATTATGGTGCTCACGTTGATGTTAGTGCTGGTGTTGTCGTGGGTGTTGATGCTGAAATGATTATGGTGCTCACGTTGATGTTAGTGCTGGTGTTGTCGTGGGTGTTGATGCTGAATTGATTATGGTGCTCACGTTGATGTTCGTGCTGATTTTGTAGGTAGGTGTTGATGCTGATTTGATTATGGTGCTCACGTTGATGATAGTGCGGGTGTTGTAGTGGGTGTTGATACTGATTTGATTATGGTGTTCACTTTGATGTTCGTGCTGGTGTTGTAGTGTTTGTTGATGCTGATTTGATTATGGTGCTCACGTTGATGATAGTGCGGGTGTTGTAGTGGGTGTTGATTTAAGTATGTTGATCATGATGATGTTAGTGCTGGTGTTGTCGTGGGGGTTGATGCTGATTTGATTATGGTGATCACGTTGATGTTAGTGCTGCTGTTGTAGTTGGTGTTGATGCTGATTTGATTTTGGTGCTCACGTTGATGTTAGTGCTGGTGTTGTAGTGTGTGTTGATGCTGATTTGAGATGGTGCTCACCCTGATGTTAGTGCTGGTATTGTAGTTGGCGTTGATGCTGTTTTGATTTTGGTGCTCACGATGATGTTAGTGTGGGTGTTGTGTTGGGTGTTGATGCTGATTTGATTGTGGTGCTCACGTTGATGTTAGTGCGGGTGTTGTGGTGGGTGTTGATGCTGATTTGATTATGGTGCTCACGTTGATGTTAGTGCTGGTGTTGTAGTGGGTGTTGATGCTGATTTGATAATGGTGCTCACGTTGTTAGTGCTGGTGTTGTAGTGGGTGTTGATGCTGATTTCATTTTGGTGCTCACGTTGATGTTACAGCTGGTGTTGTAGTGGGTGTTGGTGGTCTTTAGATAAAGGTGCACACGTTGTTGTTAGTGCTGGTGTTGTGGTGGTTGTTGATGCTGATTTGATTATGGTGCTCACGTTGTTGTTACTGCTGGTGTTGTAGTTTGTGTTGATGCTGATTTGATTATGGTGCTCACGTTGATGTTAGGGCTGGTGTTTAAGTGGGTGTTGATGCTGATTTGATTATGTTGCTCACGTTGATATTAGTGCTGGTTTTGTAGTGAGTGTTGAATCAGATTTGAATATGGTGCTCACTTTGATGATCGTGCTTGTGTTGAAGTGGGTATTGATGCTGATTTGATTTTGGTGCTCACGTTGGTGTTAGTGCTGGCTTTGTCGTGTTTGTTGATCATGATTTGATTATGGTGTTCAGGTTGATGTTAGTGCTGGTGTTGTCGTGTTTGGTGATGCTGATTTGATGATGGGGCTCAGGTTGATTTTCGTGCTGTTGTCGTGGTGTTTGATGATGCTGATTTGATTTTGGTGCTGGCGTTGATGTTAGTGCTTGTGTTGTTGTGGGGGTTGATGCTGATTTGATTATGGTGATCCCGTTGAAATTGGTGCTTGTGTTCTAGTTGGTGTTGATGCTGTTTTAATTATGAAGCTCACGTTGATGTTAGTGCTGGTGTTGAAGTGGGTGTCGGTGCTGATTTGATCATGGTGCTCATGTTGGTGTTCGTGCTGGTGTTGTAGTTGGTGTTGATGCTGATTTGGTTATGGTGCTCACGTTGATGTTAGTGCTGGTGTTGTAGTTGGTGTTGATGCTGATTTGGTTATGGTGCTCACGTTTTTGTTCGCGCTGGTGTTGTAGTTGGTGTTGATGCTGATTTGGTTATGGTGATCACGTTGATGTTAGTGCTGGTGTTGTAGTTTGTGTTGATGCTGATTTGATGTTGGTGCTCATGTTGTTATTAGTGCTGGTGTTGTAGGTGTGTGTTGATGCTGATTTGATTGTTGTGCTCACGTTGATATTCGTGCTGGTGTTGTGTTGGGTTTTGATGCTCATTTGATTATTGTCCTCACGTTTTTGTTCATTCTGTAGTTGTAGTTGGTGTTGATGCTGATTTGGTTATGGTGCTCACGTTGATGTTCGGCTGGTGTTGTGGTGGGTTTTGATGCTGAAATGAATATGGTGTTTTCGTTTTTGTTCGTGGTGGTGTTGTAGTTGTTGTAGATGTTGATTTGATTATGGTGCTCACGTTGATGTTAGGGCTGGTGTTTAAGTGGGTGTTGATGCTGATTTGATTATGGTGCTCACGTTGTTGTTACTGCTGGTGTTGTAGTTGGTGTTGATGCTGATTTGATTATCGTGCTCATGTTCATGTTAGGGCTGGTGTTTAAGTGGGTGTTGATGCTGATTTGATTATGGTATTCATGTTGATGTTAGCACTGGTGTTCTAGTGGGTGTTGATGCTGATTTGATTATGTTGCTCACGCTGATGTTAGTGCTGGTATTGAAGTGGGTGTTGATGCTGAAATGATTGTGGTGCTCACGTTGATGTTAGTGCTGGTGTTGGAGTGTGTGTTGAATCAGATTTGAATATGGTGCTCACGTTGAGGATCGTACTTGTGTTGTAGTGGGTGTTGATGCTGATTTGATTTTGGTGCTCACGTTGGTGTTAGTGCTGGTTTTGTCGTGTTGTTGATCATGATTTGATTATGGTGTTCAGGTTGATGTTAGTGCTGGTGTTGTCGTGTTTGGTGATGCTGATTTGATGATGGGGCTCAGGTTGATTTTCGTGCTATTGTCGTGGTGTTTGATGATGCTGATTTGATTTTGGTGCTCGCGTTGATGTTAGTAACTGTGTTGTAGTGGGGGTTGATGCTGATTTGATTATGGTGATCACGTTGAAATTAGCGCTTGTGTTCTAGTTGGTGTTGATGCTGTTTTGATTATGGTGCTCACGTTGATGTTCGTGCTGGTGTTGTGGTGGGTTTTGATGCTGATTTGATTATGGTGCTCACGTTGATGTTAGTGCTGGTGTTGTGGTAGGTTTTGATGCTGAAATGAATATGGTGGTTACGTTTTTGTTCGTGGTGGTGTTGCAGTTGGTGTTGATGCTGATTTGATTATTGTGCTCACGTTGATGTTAGTGCTGCTGTTTAAGTGGGTTTTGATGCTGATTTGATTATGGTGCTCACGTTGATGTTAGTGCTGGTGTTGTGATTGGATTTGATGCTGATTTGATTGTGTTGCTCACTTTGATGTTAGGGCTGGTCTTGAAGTTGGGGTTGATGCTGATTTGATTGTGGTGCTCACGTTGATGTTAGTGCTGGTGTTGTAGTTGGTGATGATGCTGATTTGATTGTGGTGCTCACGTTGCTGTTAGAGCTCATGTTGTAGTGGGTGTCGGTGCTGATTTGATGATGGTGCTCCCGTTGATGTTACCGCTGGTGTTGTGGTTGGTGTTGATGCTGATTTGATTGTGTTGCTCACTTTGATGTTAGGGCTGGTCTTGAAGTTGGGGTTGATGCTGATTTGATTGTGGTGCTCACGTTGATGTTAGTGCTGGTGTTGTAGTTGGTGCTGATGCTGATCTGATTATGGTGCTCACGTTGATGTTCGGCTGGTGTTGTGTTGGGTTTTGATGCTGAAATGAATATGGTGTTTACGTTTTTGTTCGTGGTGGTGTTGTAGTTGTTGTTGATGCTGATTTGATTATGGTGTTCATGTTCATGTTAGTGCTGGTGTTTAAGTGGGTGTTGATGCTGATTTGATTATGGTATTCATGTTGATGTTAGTGCTGGTGTTGTAGTTGGTGTTGATGCTGATTTGATTATGTTGCTCACGTTGATGTTAGTACTGGTGTTGTAGTTGGTGTTGATGCTGAAATGATTGTGGTGCTCACGTTGATGTTAGTGCTGGTGTTGAAGTGGGTGTTGATGCTGATTTGATTATGGTGCTCACGTTGCTGTTAGAGCTCGTGTTGTAGTGGGTGTCGGTGCTGATTTGATGATGGTGCTCCCGTTGCAGTTAGAGCTCGTGTTGTGGTTGGTGTTGATGCTGATTTGATTGTGTTGCTCACTTTGATGTTAGGGCTGGTCTTGAAGTTGGGGTTGATGCTGATTTGATTGTGGTGCTCACGTTGAGGTTAGTGCTGGTGTTGTAGTTGGTGCTGATGCTGATTTGATTATGGTGCTCACGTTGATGTTCGGCTGGTGTTGTGGTGGGTTTTGATGCTGAAATGAATATGGTGTTTTCGTTTTTGTTCGTGGTGGTGTTGTAGTTGTTGTAGATGCTGATTTGATTATGGTGCTCACTTTGATGTTAGGGCTGGTGTTTAAGTGGGTGTTGATGCTGATTTGATTATGGTGCTCACGTTGTTGTTACTGCTGATGTTGTAGTTGGTGTTGATGCTGATTTGGTTATGGTGCTCGTGTTGCTGTTAGTGCTGGTGTTGTAGTTGGTGCTGATGCTGATTGGATTATGGTGCTCACGTTGATGTTCGGCTGGTGTTGTGGTGGGTTTTGATGCTGAAATGAATATGGTGTTTACGTTTTTGTTCGTGGTGGTGTTGTAGTTGTTGTAGATGCTGATTTGATTATGGTGCTCACTTTGATGTTAGGGCTGGTGTTTAAGTGGGTGTTGATGCTGATTTGATTATGGTGCTCACGTTGTTGTTACTGCTGATGTTGTAGTTGGTGTTGATGCTGATTTGATTATCGTGCTCATGTTCATGTTAGGGCTGGTGTTTAAGTGGGTGTTGATGCTGATTTGATTATGGTATTCATGTTGATGTTAGCGCTGGTGTTGTAGTGGGTGTTGATCCTGATTTGGGTATGGTGCTTACGTTGATGTTAGTGCAGGTGTTGTAGTGGGTGTTGATACTGTTTTGATTATGGTGCACATTTTGGTGATTGTACTAGTGTTGTAGTGGATGTTTATGCAGATTTGATTATGGTGCTCACATTGATGTGAGTGCTGGTGTTGTAATGGGTGTTGATGCTGATTTGATGATGGTGCTCACGTTGATGTTCGTGCTGGTGTTTAAGTGGGGTTTGATGCTGATTTGATTATGGTGCTCACGTTAATGTTCGGGCTGGTGTTTAAGTGGGTGTTGGTGCTGATTTGATTATGGTGCTCACGTTGATGTTAGTGCTGGTGTTGTAGTGGGAGTTGCTGCTGATTTGTTTATGGTGTTCATGTAGATGTTAGTGATGGTGTTGGAGTTGGTGTTGATGCTGAAATGATTGTGGTGATCACGTTGATGTTCGTGTTGTTGTTGTGGTGGGTGTTGATGCTGATTTGATTCTGGTACTCACGTTGATTTTAGTGCCGGTGTTGGAGTGGGTGTTGATGCTGATTTGATTATGGTGCTCACGTTGCTGTTAGAGCTCGTGTTGTAGTGGGTGTCGGTGCTGATTTGATGATGGTGCTCCCGTTGATGTTACCGCTGGTGTTGTGGTTGGTGTTGATGCTGATTTGATTGTGTTGCTCACTTTGATGTTAGTGCTGGTCTTGAAGTTGGGGTTGATGCTGATTTGATTGTGGTGCTCACGTTGATGTTAGTGCTGGTGTTGTAGTTGGTGCTGATGCTGATCTGATTATGGTGCTCACGTTGAAGTTCGGCTGGTGTTGTGTTGGGTTTGGATGCTGAAATGAATATGGTGTATACGTTTTTGTTCGTGGTGGTGTTGTAGTTGTTGTTGATGCTGATTTGATTATGGTGTTCATGTTCATGTTAGTGCTGGTGTTGTAGTTGGTGTTGATGCTGATTTGATTATGGTGCTCACGTTGATGTTAGTGATGGTGTTGAAGTGGGTGTTGATGCTGAAATGATTGTGGTGCTCACGTTAATGTTAGTGCTGGTGTTGGAGTGTGTGTTGAATCAGATTTGAATATGGTGCTCACATTGAGACTCGTGCTTGTGTTGTAGTGGGTATTGATGCTGATTTGATTTTGGTGCTCACGTTGGTGTTAGTGCTGGCTTTGTCGTGTTTTTGATGCTGATTTGATTATGGTGTTCAGGTTGATGTTAGTGCTGGTGTTGTCGTGTTTGGTGATGCTGATTTGATGATGGGGCTCAGGTTGATTTTCGTGCTGTTATCATGGTGTTTGATGATGCTGATTTGATTTTGGTGCTGGCGTTGATGTTAGTGCTTGTGTTGTAGTGGGGGTTGATGCTGATTTGATTACGGTGATCCCGTTGAAATTATTGCTTGTGTTCTAGTTGGTGTTGATGCTGTTTTACTTATGGTGTTCACGTTGATGTTAGTGCTGGTGTTGAAGTGGGTGTTGATGCTGATTTGGTTATGGTGCTCACGTTGATGTTAGTACTGGTGTTGATGCTGAAATGATTGTGGTGATCACGTTGATGTTAGTGTTGTTGTTGTGGTGGGTGTTGATGCTGATTTGATTCTGGTACTCACGTTGATTTTAGTGCCGGTGTTGGAGTGGGTGTTGATGCTGATTTGATTATGGTGCTCACGTTGCTGTTAGAGCTCGTGTTGTCGTGGGTGTCGGTGCTGATTTGATTATGGTGCTCACGTTGCTGTTAGTGCTGGTGTTGTAGTTGGTGTTGATGCTGTTTTAATTATGGTGTTCACGTTGATGTTAGTGCTGGTGTTGAAGTGGGTGTCGATGCTGATTTGATGATGGTGCTCATGTTGGTGTTCGTGCTGGTGTTGTAGTTGGTGTTGATGCTGATTTGGTTATGGTAATCACGTTGATGTTAGTGCTGGTGTTGTAGTTGGTGTTGATGCTGATTTGAGTATGTTGCTCACGATGGTGATAGTGCTGGTGTTGTTGGTGGGTATTGATGCTGATTTGATTGTTGTGCTCACGTTGATATTCGTGCTGGTGTGTTGGGTTTTGATGCTCATTTGATTATGGTCCTCACGTTTTTGTTCGTTCTGGAGTTGTAGTTGGTGTTGATGCTGATTTGGTTATGGTGCTCGTGTTGCTGTTAGTGCTGGTGTTGTAGTTGGTGCTGATGCTGATTTGATTATGGTGCTCACGTTGATGTTAGTGCTGCTGTTTAAGTGGGTTTTGATGCTGATTTGATTATGGTGCTCACGTTGTTTTTACTGCTGGTGTTGTAGTTGGTGATGATGCTGATTTGATTATGGTGCTCACGTTAATGTTAGGGCTGGTGTTTAAGTGGCTGTTGATGCTGATTTGATTATGGTATTCACGTTGATGTTAGTGCTGGTATTGGAGTGGGTGTTGATTCTGATTTGATTAATATGTTCACGTTGATGTTAGTGCTGGTGTTGTAGTGAGTGTTGATGCTGATTTGATGGTGGCACGCACGATAATGTTAGTGCTGTTGTTGTAGTGGGTGTTGATACTGATTTGATTATGGTGCACATTTTGGTGATTGTGCTAGTGTTGTAGTGGATGTTTATGCAGATATGATTATGGTGCTCACATTGATGTGAGTGCTGGTGTTTAAGTGGGTGTTGATGCTGATTTGATTATGGTATTCACGTTGCTGTTAGAGCTGGTGTTGTAGTTGGTGCTGATGCTGATTTGATTATGGTGCTCACGTTGATGTTCGGCTGGTGTTGTGGTGGGTTTTGATGCTGATTTGATTATGGTGCTCACGTTTTTGTTCGTGCTGGTGTTGTAGTTGGTGTTGATGCTGATTTGGTTATGGTGCTCTCGTTGATGTTAGTGCTGGTGTTGTGGTAGGTTTTGATGCTGAAATGAATATGGTGGTTACGTTTTTGTTCGTGGTGGTGTTGTAGTTGGTGTTGATGCTGATTTGATTATGGTGCTCACGTTGATGTTAGTGCGGGTGTTGTCGTGTTTGGTGATGCTTATTTGATGATGGGGTTCAGGATGATTTTCGTGTTGTTGTCGTGGTGTTTGATGATGCTGATTTGATTATGGTATTCATGTTGATGTTAGCGCTGGTGTTGTAGTGGGTGTTGATCCTGATTTGGTTATGGTGCTCACGTTGATGTTAGTGCTGCTGTTTAAGTGGGTTTTGATGCTGATTTGATTATGGTGCTCACGTTGATGTTAGTGCTGGTGTTGTGGTTGGTTTTGATGCTGAAATGGATATGGTGGTTACGTTTTTGTTCGTGGTGGTGTTGTAGTTGGTGTTGATGCTGATTTGATTATGGTGCTCACGTTGATGTTAGTGCTGCTGTTTAAGTGGGTTTTGATGCTGGTTTGATTATGGTGCTCACGTTGTTGTTACTGCTGGTGTTGTAGTTGGTGATGATGCTGATTTGATTATGGTGCTCACGTTAATGTTAGTGCTGGTGTTGGAGTGGGTGTTGATGCTGATTTGATAATGGTGTTCACGTTGATGTTAGTGCGGGTGTTGTAGTGAGTGTTGATGCTGATTTGATGGTGGCACGCACGATAATGTTAGTGCTGTTGTTGTAGTGGGTGTTGATACTGATTTGATTATTGTGCACATTTTGGTGATTGTGCTAGTGTTGTAGTGGATGTTTATGCAGATTTGATTATGGTGCTCACATTGATGTGAGTGCTGGTGTTGTAGAGGGTGTTGCTGCTGATTTGGTTATGGTGTTCACGTAGATGTTAGTGCTGGTGTTGTAGTTGGTGTTGATGCTGAAATGATTGTGGTGTTCACGTTGATGTTAGTGCAGGTGTTGTAGTGGGTGTTGATGCTGATTTGATGGTAGCACTCACGATGATGTTAGTGTTGTTGTTGTGTTGGGTGTTGATGCTGATTTGATTCTGGTACTCACGTTGATGTTAGTGCCGGTGTTGGAGTGGGTGTTGATGCTGATTTGATTGTGGTGCTCACGTTGCTGTTAGAGCTGGTGTTGTAGTGGGTGTCGGTGCTGATTTGATGATGGTGCTCCCGTTGATGTTACTGCTGGTGTTGTGGTTGGTGTTGATGCTGATTTGATTGTGTTGCTCACTTTGATGTTAGTGCTGGTCTTGAAGTTGGGGTTGATGCTGATTTGATTGTGGTGCTCACGTTGATGTTAGTGCTGGTGTTGTAGTTGGTGCTGATGCTGATCTGATTATGGTGCTCACGTTGATATTCGTGCTGGTGTGTTGGGTTTTGATGCTCATTTGATTGTGGTCCTCACGTTTTTGTTCGTTCTGGAGTTGTAGTTGGTGTTGATGCTGATTTGGTTATGGTGCTCGTGTTGCTGTTAGTGCTGGTGTTGTAGTTGGTGCTGATGCTGATTTGATTATGGTGCTCACGTTGATGTTAGTGCTGCTGTTTAAGTGGGTTTTGATGCTGATTTGATTATGGTGCTCACGTTGATGTTAGTGCTGGTGTTGTGGTTGGTTTTGATGCTGAAATGGATATGGTGGTTACGTTTTTGTTCGTGGTGGTGTTGTAGTGGGTGTTGATGCTGATTTGATTATGGTGCTCACGTTGATGTTAGTGCTGCTGTTTAAGTGGGTTTTGATGCTGATTTGATTATGGTGCTCACGTTGTTTTTACTGCTGGTGTTGTAGTTGGTGATGATGCTGATTTGATTATGGTGCTCACGTTAATGTTAGGGCTGGTGTTTAAGTGGGTGTTGATGCTGATTTGATGATGGTATTCACGTTGATGTTAGTGCTGGTGTTGTAGTGAGTGTTGATGCTGATTGGATGGTGGCACGCACGATAATGTTAGTGCTTTTGTTGTAGTGGGTGTTGATACTGATTTGATTATTGTGCACATTTTGGTGATTGTGCTAGTGTTGTAGTGGATGTTTATGCTGATTTGATGATGGCGCTCACGTTGATGTTAGTGCTGGTGTTTAACTGGGTTTTGATGCTGATTTGATTATGGTGCTCACGATGTTGTTACTGCTGGTGTTGTAGTTGGTGTTGATGCTGATTTGATTATGATGCTCACGTTAATGTTCGGGCTGGTGTTTAAGTGGGTGTTGGTGCTGATTTGATTATGGTGCTCACGTTGATGTTAGTGCTGGTGTTGTAGTGGGAGTTGCTGCTGCTTTGTTTATGGTGTTCACGTAGATGTTAGTGCTGGTGTTGTAGTTGGTGTTGATGCTGAAATGATTGTGGTGTTCACGTTGATGTTAGTGCAGGTGTTGTAGTGGGTGTTGATGCTGATTTGATGGTAGCACTCACGATGATGTTAGTGTTGTTGTTGTGTTGGGTGTTGATGCTGATTTGATTGTGGTGCTCACGTTGCTGTTAGAGCTGGTGTTGTAGTGGGTGTCGGTGCTGATTTGATGATGGTGCTCCCGTTTATGTTACTGCTGGTGTTGTGGTTGGTGTTGATGCTGATTTGATTGTGTTGCTCACTTTGATGTTAGGGCTGGTCTTGAAGTTGGGGTTGATGCTGATTTGATTGTGGTGCTCACGTTGATGTTAGTGCTGGTGTTGTAGTTGGTGCTGATGCTGATCTGATTATGGTGCTCACGTTGATGTTCGGCTGGTGTTGTGTTGGGTTTTGATGCTGAAATGAATATGGTGTTTACGTTTTTGTTCGTGGTGGTGTTGTAGTTGTTGTTGATGCTGATTTGATTATGGTGTTCATGTTCATGTTAGTGCTGGTGTTTAAGTGGGTGTTGATGCTGATTTGATTATGGTATTCATGTTGATGTTAGTGCTGGTGTTGTAGTTGGTGTTGATGCTGATTTGATTATGTTGCTCACGTTGATGTTAGTGCTGGTGTTGTAGTTGGTGTTGATGCTGAAATGATTGTGGTGCTCACGTTGATGTTAGTGCTGGCGTTGTAGTGGGAGTTGCTGCTGATTTGTTTATGGTGTTCACGTAGATGTTAGTGCTGGTGTTGTAGTTGGTGTTGATGCTGAAATGATTGTGGTGCTCACGTTGATGTTAGTGCTGGTGTTGTAGTGGGTGTTGATGCTAATTTGATGGTAGCACTCACGATGATGTCAGTGTTGTTGTTGTGGTGGGTGTTGATGCTGATTTGATTCTGGTACTCACGTTGATGTTAGTGCCGGTGTTGGAGTGGGTGTTGATGCTGATTTGATTGTGGTGCTCACGTTGCTGTTAGAGCTCATGTTGTAGTGGGTGTCGGTGCTGATTTGATGATGGTGCTCCCGTTGATGTTACTGCTGGTGTTGTGGTTGGTGTTGATGCTGATTTGATTGTGTTGCTCACTTTGATGTTAGGGCTGGTCTTGAAGTTGGGGTTGATGCTGATTTGATTGTGGTGCTCACGTTGATGTTAGTGCTGGTGTTGTAGTTGGTGCTGATGCTGATCTGATTATGGTGCTCACGTTGATGTTCGGCTGGTGTTGTGTTGGGTTTTGATGCTGAAATGAATATGGTGTTTACGTTTTTGTTCGTGGTGGTGTTGTAGTTGTTGTTGATGCTGATTTGATTATGGTGTTCATGTTCATGTTAGTGCTGGTGTTTAAGTGGGTGTTGATGCTGATTTGATTATGGTATTCATGTTGATGTTAGTGCTGGTGTTGTAGTTGGTGTTGATGCTGATTTGATTATGTTGCTCACGTTGATGTTAGTGCTGGTGTTGTAGTTGGTGTTGATGCTGAAATGATTGTGGTGCTCACGTTGATGTTAGTGCTGGCGTTGTAGTGGGAGTTGCTGCTGATTTGTTTATGGTGTTCACGTAGATGTTAGTGCTGGTGTTGTAGTTGGTGTTGATGCTGAAATGATTGTGGTGCTCACGTTGATGTTAGTGCTGGTGTTGTAGTGGGTGTTGATGCTGATTTGATGGTAGCACTCACGATGATGTTAGTGTTGTTGTTGTGGTGGGTGTTGATGCTGATTTGATTATGGTGCTCACGTTGTTAGTGCTGGTGTTGAAGTGGGTGTTGATGCTGAAATGATTGTGGTGCTCACGTTAATATTAGTGCTGGTGTTGGAGTGTGTGTTGAATCAGATTTGAATATGGTGCTCACGTTGAGGATCGTGCTTGTGTTGTAGTGGGTGTTGATGCTGATTTGATTTTGGTGCTCACGTTGGTGTTAGTGCTGGTTTTGTCGTGTTTGTTGATGCTGATTTGGTTATGGTGCTCATGTTGATGTTTGTGCTGGTGTTGTAGTGAGTGTTGATGCTGATTTGATTGTGATGCTCACGTTGATGTTCGTGCTGGTGTTTAAGTGTTTGTTGATACTGATTTGTTTATGGTGCTCACGTTAATGTTAATGCTGGTATTGGAGTGTGTGTTGAATCAGATTTGAATATGGTGCTCACGTTGAGAATCGTGCTTGTGTTGTAGTGGGTGTTGATGCTGATTTGATTTTGGTGCTCATGTTGGTGTTAGTGCTGGCTTTGTCGTGTTTTTGATGCTGATTTGATTATGGTGTTCAGGTTGATGTTAGTGCTGGTGTTGTTGTGTTTGGTGATGCTGATTTGATGATGGGGCTCAGGTTGATTTTCGTGCTGTTGTCGTGGTGTTTGATGATGTGATTTGATTTTGGTGCTGGCGTTGATGTTAGTGCTTGTGTTGTAGTGGGGGTTGATGCAGATTTGATTATGGTGCTCACGTTGTTTTTACTGCTGGTGTTGTAGTTGGTGATGATGCTGATTTGATTATGGTGCTCACGTTAATGTTAGGGCTCATGTTTAAGTGGGTGTTGATTCTGATTTGATTATGTTATTCACGTTGATGTTAGTGCTGGTGTTGTAGTGAGTGTTGATGCTGATTTGATGGTGGCACGCACGATAATGTTAGTGCTGTTGTTGTAGTGGGTGTTGATACTGATTTGATTATGGTGCACATTTTGGTGATTGTGCTAGTGTTGTAGTGGATGTTTATGCAGATTTTTTTTTATGGTGCTCACATTGATGTGAGAGCTGGTGTTGTAGTGGGTGTTGATGCTGATTTGATGATGGCGCTCACGTTGATGTTAGTGCTGGTGTTTAAGTGGGTTTTGATGCTGATTTGATTATGGTATTCACGTTGATGTTAGTGCTGGTGTTGTAGTGAGTGTTGATGCTGATTGGATGGTGGCACGCACGATAATGTTAGTGCTTTTGTTGTAGTGGGTGTTGATACTGATTTGATTATTGTGCACATTTTGGTGATTGTGCTAGTGTTGTAGTGGATGTTTATGCTGATTTGATGATGGCGCTCACGTTGATGTTAGTGCTGGTGTTTAACTGGGTTTTGATGCTGATTTGATTATGGTGCTCACGATGTTGTTACTGCTGGTGTTGTAGTTGGTGTTGATGCTGATTTGATTATGATGCTCACGTTAATGTTCGGGCTGGTGTTTAAGTGAGTGTTGGTGCTGATTTGATTATGGTGCTCACGTTGATGTTAGTGCTGGTGTTGTAGTGGGAGTTGCTGCTGCTTTGTTTATGGTGTTCACGTAGATGTTAGTGCTGGTGTTGTAGTTGGTGTTGATGCTGAAATGATTGTGGTGTTCACGTTGATGTTAGTGCAGGTGTTGTAGTGGGTGTTGATGCTGATTTGATGGTAGCACTCACGATGATGTTAGTGTTGTTGTTGTGTTGGGTGTTGATGCTGATTTGATTGTGGTGCTCACGTTGCTGTTAGGGCTGGTCTTGAAGTTGGGGTTGATGCTGATTTGATTGTGGTGCTCACGTTGATGTTAGTGCTGGTGTTGTAGTTGGTGCTGATGCTGATCTGATTATGGTGCTCACGTTGATGTTCGGCTGGTGTTGTGTTGGGTTTTGATGCTGAAATGAATATGGTGTTTACGTTTTTGTTCGTGGTGGTGTTGTAGTTGTTGTTGATGCTGATTTGATTATGGTGTTCATGTTCATGTTAGTGCTGGTGTTTAAGTGGGTGTTGATGCTGATTTGATTATGGTATTCATGTTGATGTTAGTGCTGGTGTTGTAGTTGGTGTTGATGCTGATTTGATTATGTTGCTCACGTTGATGTTAGTGCTGGTGTTGTAGTTGGTGTTGATGCTGAAATGATTGTGGTGCTCACGTTGATGTTAGTGCTGGTGTTGTAGTGGGTGTTGATGCTGATTTGATGGTAGCACTCACGATGATGTTAGTGTTGTTGTTGTGGTGGGTGTTGATGCTGATTTGATTCTGGTACTCACGTTGATGTTAGTGCCGGTGTTGGAGTGGGTGTTGATGCTGATTTGAGTGTGGTGCTCACGTTGCTGTTAGAGCTCATGTTGTAGTGGGTGTCGGTGCTGATTTGATGATGGTGCTCCCGTTGATGTTACTGCTGGTGTTGTGGTTGGTGTTGATGCTGATTTGATTGTGTTGCTCACTTTGATGTTAGGGCTGGTCTTGAAGTTGGGGTTGATGCTGATTTGATTGTGGTGCTCACGTTGATGTTAGTGCTGGTGTTGTAGTTGGTGCTGATGCTGATCTGATTATGGTGCTCACGTTGATGTTCGGCTGGTGTTGTGTTGGGTTTTGATGCTGAAATGAATATGGTGTTTACGTTTTTGTTCGTGGTGGTGTTGTAGTTGTTGTTGATGCTGATTTGATTATGGTGTTCATGTTCATGTTAGTGCTGGTGTTTAAGTGGGTGTTGATGCTGATTTGATTATGGTATTCATGTTGATGTTAGTGCTGGTGTTGTAGTTGGTGTTGATGCTGATTTGATTATGTTGCTCACGTTGATGTTAGTGCTGGTGTTGTAGTTGGTGTTGATGCTGAAATGATTGTGGTGCACACGTTGATGTTAGTGCTGGCGTTGTAGTGGGAGTTGCTGCTGATTTGTTTATGGTGTTCACGTAGATGTTAGTGCTGGTGTTGTAGTTGGTGTTGATGCTGAAATGATTGTGGTGCTCACGTTGATGTTAGTGCTGGTGTTGTAGTGGGTGTTGATGCTGATTTGATGGTAGCACTCACGATGATGTTAGTGTTGTTGTTGTGGTGGGTGTTGATGCTGATTTGATTATGGTGCTCACGTTGTTAGTGCTGGTGTTGAAGTGGGTGTTGATGCTGAAATGATTGTGGTGCTCACGTTAATATTAGTGCTGGTGTTGGAGTGTGTGTTGAATCAGATTTGAATATGGTGCTCACGTTGAGGATCGTGCTTGTGTTGTAGTGGGTGTTGATGCTGATTTGATTTTGGTGCTCACGTTGGTGTTAGTGCTGGTTTTGTCGTGTTTGTTGATGCTGATTTGGTTATGGTGCTCATGTTGATGTTTGTGCTGGTGTTGTAGTGAGTGTTGATGCTGATTTGATTGTGATGCTCACGTTGATGTTCGTGCTGGTGTTTAAGTGTTTGTTGATACTGATTTGTTTATGGTGCTCACGTTAATGTTAATGCTGGTATTGGAGTGTGTGTTGAATCAGATTTGAATATGGTGCTCACGTTGAGAATCGTGCTTGTGTTGTAGTGGGTGTTGATGCTGATTTGATGATGGCGCTCACGTTGATGTTAGTGCTGGTGTTTAAGTGGGTTTTGATGCTGATTTGATTATGGTGCTCACGTTGTTTTTACTGCTGGTGTTGTAGTTGGTGATGATGCTGATTTGATTATGGTGCTCACGTTAATGTTAGGGCTGGTGTTTAAGTGGGTGTTGATGCTGATTTGATTATGGTATTCACGTTGATGTTAGTGCTGGTGTTGTAGTGAGTGTTGATGCTGATTGGATGGTGGCACGCACGATAATGTTAGTGCTTTTGTTGTAGTGGGTGTTGATACTGATTTGATTATTGTGCACATTTTGGTGATTGTGCTAGTGTTGTAGTGGATGTTTATGCTGATTTGATGATGGCGCTCACGTTGATGTTAGTGCTGGTGTTTAACTGGGTTTTGATGCTGATTTGATTATGGTGCTCACGATGTTGTTACTGCTGGTGTTGTAGTTGGTGTTGATGCTGATTTGATTATGATGCTCACGTTAATGTTCGGGCTGGTGTTTAAGTGGGTGTTGGTGCTGATTTGATTATGGTGCTCACGTTGATGTTAGTGCTGGTGTTGTAGTGGGAGTTGCTGCTGCTTTGTTTATGGTGTTCACGTAGATGTTAGTGCTGGTGTTGTAGTTGGTGTTGATGCTGAAATGATTGTGGTGTTCACGTTGATGTTAGTGCAGGTGTTGTAGTGGGTGTTGATGCTGATTTGATGGTAGCACTCACGATGATGTTAGTGTTGTTGTTGTGTTGGGTGTTGATGCTGATTTGATTGTGGTGCTCACGTTGCTGTTAGGGCTGGTCTTGAAGTTGGGGTTGATGCTGATTTGATTGTGGTGCTCACGTTGATGTTAGTGCTGGTGTTGTAGTTGGTGCTGATGCTGATCTGATTATGGTGCTCACGTTGATGTTCGGCTGGTGTTGTGTTGGGTTTTGATGCTGAAATGAATATGGTGTTTACGTTTTTGTTCGTGGTGGTGTTGTAGTTGTTGTTGATGCTGATTTGATTATGGTGTTCATGTTCATGTTAGTGCTGGTGTTTAAGTGGGTGTTGATGCTGATTTGATTATGGTATTCATGTTGATGTTAGTGCTGGTGTTTAAGTTGGTGTTGATGCTGATTTGATTATGTTGCTCACGTTGATGTTAGTGCTGGCGTTGTAGTGGGAGTTGCTGCTGATTTGTTTATGGTGTTCACGTAGATGTTAGTGCTGGTGTTGTAGTTGGTGTTGATGCTGAAATGATTGTGGTGCTCACGTTGATGTTAGTGCTGGTGTTGTAGTGGGTGTTGATGCTGATTTGATGGTAGCACTCACGATGATGTTAGTGTTGTTGTTGTGGTGGGTGTTGATGCTGATTTGATTATGGTGCTCACGTTGTTGTTAGTGCTGGTGTTGAAGTGGGTGTTGATGCTGAAATGATTGTGGTGCTCACGTTAATATTAGTGCTGGTGTTGGAGTGTGTGTTGAATCAGATTTGAATATGGTGCTCACGTTGAGGATCGTGCTTGTGTTGTAGTGGGTGTTGATGCTGATTTGATTTTGGTGCTCACGTTGGTGTTAGTGCTGGCTTTGTCGTGTTTTTGATGCTGATTTGATTATGGTGTTCAGTATGATGTTAGTGCTGGTGTTGTCGTGTTTGGTGATGCTGATTTGATGATGGGGCTCAGGTTGATTTTCGTGCTGTTATCGTGGTGTTTGATGATGCTGATTTGATTTTGGTGCTGGCGTTGATGTTAGTGCTTGTGTTGTAGTGGGGGTTGATGCTGATTTGATTACGGTGATCCCGTTGAAATTAGTGCTTGTGTTCTAGTTGGTGTTGATGCTGTTTTAATTATGGTGCTCACGTTGATGTTAGTGCTGGTGTTGTAGTTGGTGTTGATGCTGATTTGGTTATGGTGCTCACGTTGATGTTAGTGCTGGTGTTGTAGTTTGTGTTGATGCTGATTTGGTTATGGTGATCACGTTGATGTTAGTGCTGGTGTTGTAGTTTGTGTTGATGCTGATTTGATGTTGGTGCTCATGTTGTTGTTAGTGCTGGTGTTGTAGGTGTGTGTTGATGCTGATTTGATTGTGGTGCTCACGTTGATATTAGTGCTGGTGTTGTAGTGGGTGTCGGTGCTGATTTGATGATGGTGCTCACGTTGATATTCGTGCTGGAGTTGTGTTGGGTTTTGATGGTCATTTGATTATGGTCATCACGTTTTTGTTCAATCTGGAGTTGTAGTTGGTGTTGATGCTGATTTGGTTATGGTGCTCGTGTTGCTGTTAGTGCTGGTGTTGTAGTTGGTGCTGATGCTGATTTGATTATGGTGCTCACGTTGATGTTCGGCTGGTGTTGTGGTGGGTTTTGATGCTGAAATGAATATGGTGTTTACGTTTTTGTTCGTGGTGGTGTTGTAGTTGTTGTAGATGCTGATTTGATTATGGTGCTCACGTTGATGTTAGGGCTGGTGTTTAAGTGGGTGTTGATGCTGATTTGATTATGGTGCTCACGTTGTTGTTACTGCTGATGTTGTAGTTGGTGTTGATGCTGATTTGATTATCGTGCTCATGTTCATGTTAGGGCTGGTGTTTAAGTGGGTGTTGATGCTGATTTGATTATGGTATTCATGTTGATGTTAGCGCTGGTGTTGTAGTGGGTGTTGATCCTGATTTGGGTATGGTGCTTACGTTGATGTTAGTGCTGGTGTTGTAGTTGGTGTTGATGCTGATTTGATTATGTTGCTCACGTTGATGTTAGTACTGGTGTTGAAGTGGGTGTTGATGCTGAAATGATTGTGGTGCTCACGTTAACATTAGTGCTGGTGTTGGAGTGTGTGTTGAATCAGATTTGAATATGGTGCTCACGTTGAGGATCGTGCTTGTGTTGTAGTGGGTGTTGATGCTGGTTTGATTATTGTGCTCACATTGATGTTAGTGCTGGTGTTGTGATGGGGCTTGATGCTGATTTGATTATGGTGCTCACGTTGATTTTACAGCTGATGTTGGAGTGAGTGTTGATACTTATTTGATTATGGTGCTCACATTGATGTTAGTGCTAGTGTTGTAGTGGGGGTTGATGCTGATTTGATGATGGTGCTCACGTTGATGTTAGTGCTGGTGTTGTAGTGGGTGTTGATGCTGATTTGATAATGGTGCTCACGTAGACGTTAGTGCTGGTGTTGTAGTGGGTGTTGATGCTGATTTGATGGTGGCACTCAGGATAATGTTAGTGCTGTTGTTGTAGTGGGTGTTGATACTGATTTGATTATGGTGCACATTTTGGTGATTGTGCTAGTGTTGTAGTGGATGTTTATGCAGAATTGATTATGGTGCTCACATTGATGTGAGTGCTGGTGTAGTAGTGGGTGTTGATGCTGATTTGATGATGGTGCTCACGTTGATGTTAGTGCTGGTGTTTAAGTGGGTTTTGATGCTGATTTGATTATGGTGCTCACGTTGTTGTTACTGCTGGTGTTGTAGTTGGTGTTGATGCTGATTTGATTATGATGCTCACGTTAATGTTCGGGCTGGTGTTTAAGTGGGTGTTGGTGCTGATTTGATTATGGTGCTCACGTTGATGTTAGTGCTGGCGTTGTAGTGGGAGTTGCTGCTGATTTGTTTATGGTGTTCACGTAGATGTTAGTGCTGGTGTTGTAGTTGATGTTGATGCTGAAATGATTGTGGTGCTCACGTTGATGTTAGTGCTGGTGTTGTAGTGGGTTTTGATGCTGATTTGATGATAGCACTCACGATGATGTTAGTGTTGTTGTTGTGGTGGGTGTTGATGCTGATTTGATTATGGTGCTCACGTTGTTGTTAGTGCTGGTTTTGAAGTGGGTGTTGATGCTGAAATGATTGTGGTGCTCACGTTAATATTAGGGCTGGTGTTTGAGTGTGTGTTGAATCAGATTTGAATATGGTGCTCACGTTGAGGATCGTGCTTGTGTTGTAGTGGGTATTGATGCTGATGTGATTTTGGTGCTCACGTTGGTGTTTGTGCTGGTTTTGTCGTGTTTGTTGATGCTGACGTGATTGTGGTGCTCATGTTGATGTTTGTGCTGGTGTTGTAGTGAGTGTTGATGCTGATTTGATTGTGATGCTCACGTTGATGTTCGTGCTGGTGTTTAAGTGTTTGTTGATACTGATTTGTTTATGGTGCTCACGTTAATGTTAATGCTGGTATTGGAGTGTGTGTTGAATCAGATTTGAAAATGGTGCTCACGTTGAGAATCGTGCTTGTGTTGTAGTGGGTGTTGATGCTGATTTGATTTTGGTGCTCATGTTGGTGTTAGTGCTTGTTTTGTCGTGTTTTTGATGCTGATTTGATTATGGTGTTCAGGTTGATGTTAGTGCTGGTGTTGTCGTGTTTGGTGATGCTGATTTGATGATGGGGCTCAGGTTGATTTTCGTGCTGTTGTCGTGGTGTTTGATGATGCTGATTTGATTTTGGTGCTGGCGTTGATGTTAGTGACTGTGTTGTAGTGGGGGTTGATGCTGATTTGATTATGGTGATCACGTTGAAATTAGCGCTTGTGTTCTAGTTGGTGTTGATGCTGTTTTGATTATGGTGTTCACGTTGATGTTCGTGCTGGTGTTGTGGTGCGTTTTGATGCTGATTTGATTATGGTGCTCATGTTTTTGTTCGTGCTGGTGTTGTAGTTGGTGTTGATGCTGATTTGGTTATGGTGCTCTCGTTGATGTTAGTGCTGGTGTTTCAGTGTTTGTTGATGCTGATTTGATTATGGTGCTCACGTTGATGTTAGTGCTGGTGTTGTGGTAGGTTTTGATGCTGAAATGAATATGGTGGTTACGTTTTTCTTCGTGGTGGTGTTGTAGTTGATGTTGATGCTGATTTGATTATGGTGCTCACGTTGATGTTAGGGCTTGTGTTTCAGTGTTTGTTGATGCTGATTTGTTTATGTTGCTCACGTTAATGTTAGTGCTGGTGTTGGAGTGTGTGTTGAATCAGATTTGAATATGGTGCTCACTTTGATGATCGTGCTTGTGTTGTAGTGGGTGTTGATGCTGATTTGATTTTGGTGCTCACGTTGATGTTAGTGCTGGTGTTGTCGTGTTTGGTGATGCTGATTTGATGATGGGGTTCAGGATGATTTTCGTGCTGTTGTCGTGGTGTTTGATGATGCTGATTTGATTATGGTATTCATGTTGATGTTAGCGCTGGTGTTGTAGTGGTTGTTGATCCTGATTTGGTTATGGTGCTCACGTTGATGTTAGTGCTGCTGTTTAAGTGGGTTTTGATGCTGATTTGATTATGGTGCTCACGTTGATGTTACTGCTGGTGTTGTGGTTGGTTTTGATGCTGAAATGGATATGGTGGTTACGTTTTTGTTCGTGGTGGTGTTGTAGTTGGTGTTGATGCTGATTTGATTATGGTGCTCACGTTGATGTTAGTGCTGCTGTTTAAGTGGGTTTTGATGCTGATTTGATTATGGTGCTCACGTTGTTTTTACTGCTGGTGTTGTAGTTGGTGATGATGCTGATTTGATTATGGTGCTCACGTTAATGTTAGGGTTGGTGTTTAAGTGGGTGTTGATGCTGATTTGATTATGGTATTCACGTTGATGTTAGTGCTGTTGTTGTAGTGGGTGTTGATACTGATTTGATTATGGTGCACATTTTGGTGATTGTGCTAGTGTTGTAGTGGATGTTTATGCAGATTTGATTATGGTGCTCACATTGATGTGAGTGCTGGTGTTTAAGTGGGTGTTGATGCTGATTTGATTATGGTGCTCACGTTGCTGTTAGTGCTGGTGTTGTAGTTGGTGCTGATGCTGATTTGATTATGGTGCTCACGTTGATGTTCGGCTGGTGTTGTGGTGGGTTTTGATGCTGAAATGAATATGGTGTTTACGTTTTTGTTCGTGGTGGTGTTGTAGTTGTTGTAGATGCTGATTTGATTATGGTGCTCACGTTGATGTTAGGGCTGGTGTTGAAGTGGGTGTTGATGCTGATTTGATTATGGTGCTCACGTTGTTGTTACTGCTGATGTTGTAGTTGGTGTTGATGCTGATTTGATTATCGTGCTCATGTTCATGTTAGGGCTGGTGTTTAAGTGGGTGTTGATGCTGATTTGATTATGGTATTCATGTTGATGTTAGTGCTGGTGTTGTAGTGGGTGTTGATCCTGATTTGGGTATGGTGCTTACGTTGATGTTAGTGCTGGTGTTGTAGTTGGTGTTGATGCTGATTTGATTATGTTGCTCACGTTGACGTTAGTACTGGTGTTGAAGTGGGTGTTGATGCTGAAATGATTGTGGTGCTCACTTTAACGTTAGTGCTGGTGTTGGAGTGTGTGTTGAATCAGATTTGAATATGGTGCTCACGTTGAGGATCGTGCTTGTGTTGTAGTGGGTGTTGATGCTGGTTTGATTATTGTGCTCACGTTGATGTTAGTGCTGGTGTTGTGATGGGGGTTGATGTTGATTTGATTATGGTGCTCACGTTGATTTTACAGCTGATGTTGGAGTGAGTGTTGATACTTATTTGATTATGGTGCTCACATTGATGTTAGTGCTAGTGTTGTAGTGGGGGTTGATGCTGATTTGATGATGGCGCTCACGTTGATGTTAGTGCTGGTGTTTAAGTGGGTTTTGATGCTGATTTGATTATGGTGCTCACGATGTTGTTACTGCTGGTGTTGTAGTTGGTGTTGATGCTGATTTGATTATGATGCTCACGTTAATGTTCGGGCTGGTGTTTATATGGGTGTTGGTTCTGATTTGATTATGGTGCTCACGTTGATGTTAGTGCTGGTGTTGTAGTGGGAGTTGCTGCTGATTTGGTCATGGTGTTCACTTAGATGTTAGTGCTGGTGTTGTAGTTGGTGTTGATGCTGAAATGATTGTGGTGTTCTCGTTGATGTTAGTGCAGGTGTTGTAGTGGGTTTTGATGCTGATTTGATGGTAGCACTCACGATGATGTTAGTGTTGTTGTTGTGGTGGGTGTTGATGCTGATTTGATTCTGGTACTCACGTTGATGTTAGTGCCGGTGTTGGAGTGGGTGTTGATGCTGATTTGATTGTGGTGCTCACGTTGCTGTTAGAGCTCGTGTTGTAGTGGGTGTCGGTGCTGATTTGATGATGGTGCTCCCGTTGATGTTACTGCTGGTGTTGTGGTTGGTGTTGATGCTGATTTGATTGTGTTGCTCACTTTGATGTTAGGGCTGGTCTTGAAGTTGGGGTTGATGCTGATTTGATTGTGGTGCTCACGTTGATGTTAGTGCTGGTGTTGTAGTGAGTGCTGATGCTGATCTGATTGTGGTGCTCACGTTGATGTTCGGCTGGTGTTGTGTTGGGTTTTGATGCTGAAATGAATATGGTGTTTACGTTTTTGTTCGTGGTGGTGTTGTAGTTGTTGTTGATGCTGATTTGATTATGGTGCTCATGTTGATGTTTGTGCTGGTGTTTAAGTGGGTGTTGATGCTGATTTGATTATGGTATTCATGTTGATGTTAGTGCTGGTGTTGTAGCTGGTGTTGATGCTGATTTGATTATGTTGCTCACGTTGATGTTAGTGCTGGTGTTGTAGTTGGTGTTGATGCTGAAATGATTGTGGTGCTCACGTGGATGTTACTGCTGGTGTTGGAGTGTGTGTTGAATCAGATTTGAATATGGTGCTCACGTTGAGACTCGTGCTTGTGTTGTAGTGGGTATTGATGCTGATTTGATTATGGTGTTCATGTTCATGTTAGTGCTGGTGTTTAAGTGGGTGTTGATGCTGATTTGATTATGGTATTCATGTTGATGTTAGTGCTGGTGTTGTAGTTGGTGTTGATGCTGATTTGATTATGTTGCTCACGTTGATGTTAGTGCTGGTGTTGTAGTTGGTGTTGATGCTGAAATGATTGTGGTGCTCACGTTGATGTTAGTGCTGGCGTTGTAGTGGGAGTTGCTGCTGATTTGTTTATGGTGTTCACGTAGATGTTAGTGCTGGTGTTGTAGTTGGTGTTGATGCTGAAATGATTGTGGTGCTCACGTTGATGTTAGTGCTGGTGTTGTAGTGGGTGTTGATGCTGATTTGATGGTAGCACTCACGATGATGTTAGTGTTGTTGTTGTGGTGGGTGTTGATGCTGATTTGATTCTGGTACTCACGTTGATGTTAGTGCCGGTGTTGGAGTGGGTGTTGATGCTGATTTGAGTGTGGTGCTCACGTTGCTGTTAGAGCTCATGTTGTAGTGGGTGTCGGTGCTGATTTGATGATGGTGCTCCCGTTGATGTTACTGCTGGTGTTGTGGTTGGTGTTGATGCTGATTTGATTGTGTTGCTCACTTTGATGTTAGGGCTGGTCTTGAAGTTGGGGTTGATGCTGATTTGATTGTGGTGCTCACGTTGATGTTAGTGCTGGTGTTGTAGTTGGTGCTGATGCTGATCTGATTATGGTGCTCACGTTGATGTTCGGCTGGTGTTGTGTTGGGTTTTGATGCTGAAATGAATATGGTGTTTACGTTTTTGTTCGTGGTGGTGTTGTAGTTGTTGTTGATGCTGATTTGATTATGGTGTTCATGTTCATGTTAGTGCTGGTGTTTAAGTGGGTGTTGATGCTGATTTGATTATGGTATTCATGTTGATGTTAGTGCTGGTGTTGTAGTTGGTGTTGATGCTGATTTGATTATGTTGCTCACGTTGATGTTAGTGCTGGTGTTGTAGTTGGTGTTGATGCTGAAATGATTGTGGTGCTCACGTTGATGTTAGTGCTGGCGTTGTAGTGGGAGTTGCTGCTGATTTGTTTATGGTGTTCCCGTAGATGTTAGTGCTGGTGTTGTAGTTGGTGTTGATGCTGAAATGATTGTGGTGCTCACGTTGATGTTAGTGCTGGTGTTGTAGTGGGTGTTGATGCTGATTTGATGGTAGCACTCACGATGATGTTAGTGTTGTTGTTGTGGTGGGTGTTGATGCTGATTTGATTATGGTGCTCACGTTGTTAGTGCTGGTGTTGAAGTGGGTGTTGATGCTGAAATGATTGTGGTGCTCACGTTAATATTAGTGCTGGTGTTGGAGTGTGTGTTGAATCAGATTTGAATATGGTGCTCACGTTGAGGATCGTGCTTGTGTTGTAGTGGGTGTTGATGCTGATTTGATTTTGGTGCTCACGTTGGTGTTAGTGCTGGTTTTGTCGTGTTTGTTGATGCTGATTTGGTTATGGTGCTCATGTTGATGTTTGTGCTGGTGTTGTAGTGAGTGTTGATGCTGATTTGATTGTGATGCTCACGTTGATGTTCGTGCTGGTGTTTAAGTGTTTGTTGATACTGATTTGTTTATGGTGCTCACGTTAATGTTAATGCTGGTATTGGAGTGTGTGTTGAATCAGATTTGAATATGGTGCTCACGTTGAGAATCGTGCTTGTGTTGTAGTGGGTGTTGATGCTGATTTGATTTTGGTGCTCATGTTGGTGTTAGTGCTGGCTTTGTCGTGTTTTTGATGCTGATTTGATTGTGGTGTTCAGGTTGATGTTAGTGCTGGTGTTGTTGTGTTTGGTGATGCTGATTTGATGATGGGGCTCAGGTTGATTTTCGTGCTGTTGTCGTGGTGTTTGATGATGTGATTTGATTTTGGTGCTGGCGTTGATGTTAGTGCTTGTGTTGTAGTGGGGGTTGATGCAGATTTGATTATGGTGATCCCGTTGTTTTTACTGCTGGTGTTGTAGTTGGTGATGATGCTGATTTGATTATGGTGCTCACGTTAATGTTAGGGCTCGTGTTTAAGTGGGTGTTGATTCTGATTTGATTATGTTATTCACGTTGATGTTAGTGCTGGTGTTGTAGTGAGTGTTGATGCTGATTTGATGGTGGCACGCACGATAATGTTAGTGCTGTTGTTGTAGTGGGTGTTGATACTGATTTGATTATGGTGCACATTTTGGTGATTGTGCTAGTGTTGTAGTGGATGTTTATGCAGATTTTTTTTTATGGTGCTCACATTGATGTGAGTGCTGGTGTTGTAGTGGGTGTTGATGCTGATTTGATGATGGCGCTCACGTTGATGTTAGTGCTGGTGTTTAAGTGGGTTTTGATGCTGATTTGATTATGGTGCTCACGTTAATGTTAGGGCTGGTGTTTAAGTGGGTGTTGATGCTGATTTGATTATGGTATTCACGTTGATGTTAGTGCTGGTGTTGTAGTGAGTGTTGATGCTGATTGGATGGTGGCACGCACGATAATGTTAGTGCTTTTGTTGTAGTGGGTGTTGATACTGATTTGATTATTGTGCACATTTTGGTGATTGTGCTAGTGTTGTAGTGGATGTTTATGCTGATTTGATGATGGCGCTCACGTTGATGTTAGTGCTGGTGTTTAACTGGGTTTTGATGCTGATTTGATTATGGTGCTCACGATGTTGTTACTGCTGGTGTTGTAGTTGGTGTTGATGCTGATTTGATTATGATGCTCACGTTAATGTTCGGGCTGGTGTTTAAGTGGGTGTTGGTGCTGATTTGATTATGGTGCTCACGTTGATGTTAGTGCTGGTGTTGTAGTGGGAGTTGCTGCTGCTTTGTTTATGGTGTTCACGTAGATGTTAGTGCTGGTGTTGTAGTTGGTGTTGATGCTGAAATGATTGTGGTGTTCACGTTGATGTTAGTGCAGGTGTTGTAGTGGGTGTTGATGCTGATTTGATGGTAGCACTCACGATGATGTTAGTGTTGTTGTTGTGTTGGGTGTTGATGCTGATTTGATTGTGGTGCTCACGTTGCTGTTAGGGCTGGTCTTGAAGTTGGGGTTGATGCTGATTTGATTGTGGTGCTCACGTTGATGTTAGTGCTGGTGTTGTAGTTGGTGCTGATGCTGATCTGATTATGGTGCTCACGTTGATGTTCGGCTGGTGTTGTGTTGGGTTTTGATGCTGAAATGAATATGGTGTTTACGTTTTTGTTCGTGGTGGTGTTGTAGTTGTTGTTGATGCTGATTTGATTATGGTGTTCATGTTCATGTTAGTGCTGGTGTTTAAGTGGGTGTTGATGCTGATTTGATTATGGTATTCATGTTGATGTTAGTGCTGGTGTTGTAGTTGGTGTTGATGCTGATTTGATTATGTTGCTCACGTTGATGTTAGTGCTGGTGTTGTAGTTGGTGTTGATGCTGAAATGATTGTGGTGCTCACGTTGATGTTAGTGCTGGCGTTGTAGTGGGAGTTGCTGCTGATTTGTTTATGGTGTTCACGTAGATGTTAGTGCTGGTGTTGTAGTTGGTGTTGATGCTGAAATGATTGTGGTGCTCACGTTGATGTTAGTGCTGGTGTTGTAGTGGGTGTTGATGCTGATTTGATGGTAGCACTCACGATGATGTTAGTGTTGTTGTTGTGGTGGGTGTTGATGCTGATTTGATTATGGTGCTCACGTTGTTGTTAGTGCTGGTGTTGAAGTGGGTGTTGATGCTGAAATGATTGTGGTGCTCACGTTAATATTAGTGCTGGTGTTGGAGTGTGTGTTGAATCAGATTTGAATATGGTGCTCACGTTGAGGATCGTGCTTGTGTTGTAGTGGGTGTTGATGCTGATTTGATTTTGGTGCTCACGTTGGTGTTAGTGCTGGCTTTGTCGTGTTTTTGATGCTGATTTGATTATGGTGTTCAGTATGATGTTAGTGCTGGTGTTGTCGTGTTTGGTGATGCTGATTTGATGATGGGGCTCAGGTTGATTTTCGTGTGTTATCGTGGTGTTTGATGATGCTGATTTGATTTTGGTGCTCGCGTTGATGTTAGTGCTTGTGTTGTAGTGGGGGTTGATGCTGATTTGATTACGGTGATCCCGTTGAAATTAGTGCTTGTGTTCTAGTTGGTGTTGATGCTGTTTTAATTATGGTGCTCACGTTGATGTTAGTGCTGGTGTTGTAGTTGGTGTTGATGCTGATTTGGTTATGGTGCTCACGTTGATGTTAGTGCTGGTGTTGTAGTTTGTGTTGATGCTGATTTGGTTATGGTGATCACGTTGATGTTAGTGCTGGTGTTGTAGTTTGTGTTGATGCTGATTTGATGTTGGTGCTCATGTTGTTGTTAGTGCTGGTGTTGTAGGTGTGTGTTGATGCTGATTTGATTGTGGTGCTCACGTTGATATTAGTGCTGGTGTTGTAGTGGGTGTCGGTGCTGATTTGATGATGGTGCTCACGTTGATATTCGTGCTGGAGTTGTGTTGGGTTTTGATGGTCATTTGATTATGGTCATCACGTTTTTGTTCGATCTGGAGTTGTAGTTGGTGTTGATGCTGATTTGGTTATGGTGCTCGTGTTGCTGTTAGTGCTGGTGTTGTAGTTGGTGCTGATGCTGATTTGATTATGGTGCTCACGTTGATGTTCGGCTGGTGTTGTGGTGGGTTTTGATGCTGAAATGAATATGGTGTTTACGTTTTTGTTCGTGGTGGTGTTGTAGTTGTTGTAGATGCTGATTTGATTATGGTGCTCACGTTGATGTTAGGGCTGGTGTTTAAGTGGGTGTTGATGCTGATTTGATTATGGTGCTCACGTTGTTGTTACTGCTGATGTTGTAGTTGGTGTTGATGCTGATTTGATTATCGTGCTCATGTTCATGTTAGGGCTGGTGTTTAAGTGGGTGTTGATGCTGATTTGATTATGGTATTCATGTTGATGTTAGCGCTGGTGTTGTAGTGGGTGTTGATCCTGATTTGGGTATGGTGCTTACGTTGATGTTAGTGCTGGTGTTGTAGTTGGTGTTGATGCTGATTTGATTATGTTGCTCACGTTGATGTTAGTACTGGTGTTGAAGTGGGTGTTGATGCTGAAATGATTGTGGTGCTCACGTTAACATTAGTGCTGGTGTTGGAGTGTGTGTTGAATCAGATTTGAATATGGTGCTCAGGTTGAGGATCGTGCTTGTGTTGTAGTGGGTGTTGATGCTGGTTTGATTATTGTGCTCACATTGATGTTAGTGCTGGTGTTGTGATGGGGCTTGATGCTGATTTGATTATGGTGCTCACGTTGATTTTACAGCTGATGTTGGAGTGAGTGTTGATACTTATTTGATTATGGTGCTCACATTGATGTTAGTGCTAGTGTTGTAGTGGGGGTTGATGCTGATTTGATGATGGTGCTCACGTTGATGTTAGTGCTGGTGTTGTAGTGGGTGTTGATGCTGATTTGATAATGGTGCTCACGTAGACGTTAGTGCTGGTGTTGTAGTGGGTGTTGATGCTGATTTGATGGTGGCACTCACGATAATGTTAGTGCTGTTGTTGTAGTGGGTGTTGATACTGATTTGATTATGGTGCACATTTTGGTGATTGTGCTAGTGTTGTAGTGGATGTTTATGCAGAATTGATTATGGTGCTCACATTGATGTGAGTGCTGGTGTAGTAGAGGTGGTTGATGCTGATTTGATTATGGTGCTCACGTTGTTGTTACTGCTGGTGTTGTAGTTGGTGTTGATGCTGATTTGATTATGATGCTCACGTTAATGTTCGGGCTGGTGTTTAAGTGGGTGTTGGTGCTGATTTGATTATGGTGCTCACGTTGATGTTAGTGCTGGCGTTGTAGTGGGAGTTGCTGCTGATTTGTTTATGGTGTTCACGTAGATGTTAGTGCTGGTGTTGTAGTTGGTGTTGATGCTGAAATGATTGTGGTGCTCACGTTGATGTTAGTGCTGGTGTTGTAGTGGGTTTTGATGCTGATTTGATGATAGCACTCACGATGATGTTAGTGTTGTTGTTGTGGTGGGTGTTGATGCTGATTTGATTATGGTGCTCACGTTGTTGTTAGTGCTGGTGTTGAAGTGGGTGTTGATGCTGAAATGATTGTGGTGCTCACGTTAATATTAGGGCTGGTGTTTGAGTGTGTGTTGAATCAGATTTGAATATGGTGCTCACGTTGAGGATCGTGCTTGTGTTGTAGTGGGTATTGATGCTGATGTGATTTTGGTGCTCACGTTGGTGTTTGTGCTGGTTTTGTCGTGTTTGTTGATGCTGACGTGATTGTGGTGCTCATGTTGATGTTTGTGCTGGTGTTGTAGTGAGTGTTGATGCTGATTTGATTGTGATGCTCACGTTGATGTTCGTGCTGGTGTTTAAGTGTTTGTTGATACTGATTTGTTTATGGTGCTCAAGTTAATGTTAATGCTGGTATTGGAGTGTGTGTTGAATCAGATTTGAAAATGGTGCTCACGTTGAGAATCGTGCTTGTGTTGTAGTGGGTGTTGATGCTGATTTGATTTTGGTGCTCATGTTGGTGTTAGTGCTGGTTTTGTCGTGTTTTTGATGCTGATTTGATTATGGTGTTCAGGTTGATGTTAGTGCTGGTGTTGTCGTGTTTGGTGATGCTGATTTGATGATGGGGCTCAGGTTGATTTTCGTGCTGTTGTCGTGGTGTTTGATGATGCTGATTTGATTTTGGTGCTGGCGTTGATGTTAGTGACTGTGTTGTAGTGGGGGTTGATGCTGATTTGATTATGGTGATCACGTTGAAATTAGCGCTTGTGTTCTAGTTGGTGTTGATGCTGTTTTGATTTTGGTGTTCACGTTGATGTTCGTGCTGGTGTTGTGGTGCGTTTTGATGCTGATTTGATTATGGTGCTCATGTTTTTGTTCGTGCTGGTGTTGTAGTTGGTGTTGATGCTGATTTGATTATGGTGCTCACATTGATGTTAGGGCTTGTGTTTCAGTGTTTGTTGATGCTGATTTGTTTATGTTGCTCACGTTAATGTTAGTGCTGGTGTTGGAGTGTGTGTTGAATCAGATTTGAATATGGTGCTCACTTTGATGATCGTGCTTGTGTTGTAGTGGGTGTTGATGCTGATTTGATTTTGGTGCTCACGTTGATGTTAGTGCTGGTGTTGTCGTGTTTGGTGATGCTGATTTGATGATGGGGTTCAGGATGATTTTCGTGCTGTTGTCGTGGTGTTTGATGATGCTGATTTGATTATGGTATTCATGTTGATGTTAGCGCTGGTGTTGTAGTGGTTGTTGATCCTGATTTGGTTATGGTGCTCACGTTGATGTTAGTGCTGCTGTTTAAGTGGGTTTTGATGCTGATTTGATTATGGTGCTCACGTTGATGTTACTGCTGGTGTTGTGGTTGGTTTTGATGCTGAAATGGATATGGTGGTTACGTTTTTGTTCGTGGTGGTGTTGTAGTTGGTGTTGATGCTGATTTGATTATGGTGCTCACGTTGATGTTAGTGCTGCTGTTTAAGTGGGTTTTGATGCTGATTTGATTATGGTGCTCACGTTGTTTTTACTGCTGGTGTTGTAGTTGGTGATGATGCTGATTTGATTATGGTGCTCACGTTAATGTTAGGGTTGGTGTTTAAGTGGGTGTTGATGCTGATTTGATTATGGTATTCACGTTGATGTTAGTGCTGTTGTTGTAGTGGGTGTTGATACTGATTTGATTATGGTGCACATTTTGGTGATTGTGCTAGTGTTGTAGTGGATGTTTATGCAGATTTGATTATGGTGCTCACATTGATGTGAGTGCTGGTGTTTAAGTGGGTGTTGATGCTGATTTGATTATGGTATTCACGTTGCTGTTAGTGCTGGTGTTGTAGTTGGTGCTGATGCTGATTTGATTATGGTGCTCACGTTGATGTTCGGCTGGTGTTGTGGTGGGTTTTGATGCTGAAATGAATATGGTGTTTACGTTTTTGTTCGTGGTGGTGTTGTAGTTGTTGTAGATGCTGATTTGATTATGGTGCTCACGTTGATGTTAGGGCTGGTGTTTAAGTGGGTGTTGATGCTGATTTGATTATGGTGCTCACGTTGTTGTTACTGCTGATGTTGTAGTTGGTGTTGATGCTGATTTGATTATCGTGCTCATGTTCATGTTAGGGCTGGTGTTTAAGTGGGTGTTGATGCTGATTTGATTATGGTATTCATGTTGATGTTAGTGCTGGTGTTGTAGTGGGTGTTGATCCTGATTTGGGTATGGTGCTTACGTTGATGTTAGTGCTGGTGTTGTAGTTGGTGTTGATGCTGATTTGATTATGTTGCTCACGTTGACGTTAGTACTGGTGTTGAAGTGGGTGTTGATGCTGAAATGATTGTGGTGCTCACTTTAACGTTAGTGCTGGTGTTGGATTGTGTGTTGAATCAGATTTGAATATGGTGCTCACGTTGAGGATCGTGCTTGTGTTGTAGTGGGTGTTGATGCTGGTTTGATTATTGTGCTCACGTTGATGTTAGTGCTGGTGTTGTGATGGGGGTTGATGCTGATTTGATTATGGTGCTCACGTTGATTTTACAGCTGATGTTGGAGTGAGTGTTGATACTTATTTGATTATGGTGCTCACATTGATGTTAGTGCTAGTGTTGTAGTGGGGGTTGATGCTGATTTGATGATGGCGCTCACGTTGATGTTAGTGCTGGTGTTTAAGTGGGTTTTGATGCTGATTTGATTATGGTGCTCACGATGTTGTTACTGCTGGTGTTGTAGTTGGTGTTGATGCTGATTTGATTATGATGCTCACGTTAATGTTCGGGCTGGTGTTTATATGGGTGTTGGTTCTGATTTGATTATGGTGCTCACGTTGATGTTAGTGCTGGTGTTGTAGTGGGAGTTGCTGCTGATTTGTTCATGGTGTTCACTTAGATGTTAGTGCTGGTGTTGTAGTTGGTGTTGATGCTGAAATGATTGTGGTGTTCTCGTTGATGTTAGTGCAGGTGTTGTAGTGGGTGTTGATGCTGATTTGATGGTAGCACTCACGATGATGTTAGTGTTGTTGTTGTGGTGGGTGTTGATGCTGATTTGATTCTGGTACTCACGTTGATGTTAGTGCCGGTGTTGGAGTGGGTGTTGATGCTGATTTGATTGTGGTGCTCACGTTGCTGTTAGAGCTCGTGTTGTAGTGGGTGTTGGTGCTGATTTGATGATGGTGCTCCCGTTGATGTTACTGCTGGTGTTGTGGTTGGTGTTGATGCTGATTTGATTGTGTTGCTCACTTTGATGTTAGGGCTGGTCTTGAAGTTGGGGTTGATGCTGATTTGATTGTGGTGCTCACGTTGATGTTAGTGCTGGTGTTGTAGTGAGTGCTGATGCTGATCTGATTGTGGTGCTCACGTTGATGTTCGGCTGGTGTTGTGTTGGGTTTTGATGCTGAAATGAATATGGTGTTTACGTTTTTGTTCGTGGTGGTGTTGTAGTTGTTGTTGATGCTGATTTGATTATGGTGCTCATGTTGATGTTAGTGCTGGTGTTTAAGTGGGTGTTGATGCTGATTTGATTATGGTATTCATGTTGATGTTAGTGCTGGTGTTGTAGCTGGTGTTGATGCTGATTTGATTATGTTGCTCACGTTGATGTTAGTGCTGGTGTTGTAGTTGGTGTTGATGCTGAAATGATTGTGGTGCTCACGTTGATGTTACTGCTGGTGTTGGAGTGTGTGTTGAATCAGATTTGAATATGGTGCTCACGTTGAGACTCGTGCTTGTGTTGTAGTGGGTATTGATGCTGATTTGATTTTGGTGCTCACGTTGGTGTTAGTGCTGGCTTTGTCGTGTTTTTGATGCTGATTTGATTATGGTGTTCAGTATGATGTTAGTGCTGGTGTTGTCGTGTTTGGTGATGCTGATTTGATGATGGGGCTCAGGTTGATTTTCGTGCTGTTATCGTGGTGTTTGATGATGCTGATTTGATTTTGGTGCTCGCGTTGATGTTAGTGCTTGTGTTGTAGTGGGGGTTGATGCTGATTTGATTACGGTGATCCCGTTGAAATTAGTGCTTGTGTTCTAGTTGGTGTTGATGCTGTTTTAATTATGGTGCTCACGTTGATGTTAGTGCTGGTGTTGTAGTTGGTGTTGATGCTGATTTGGTTATGGTGCTCACGTTGATGTTAGTGCTGGTGTTGTAGTTTGTGTTGATGCTGATTTGGTTATGGTGATCACGTTGATGTTAGTGCTGGTGTTGTAGTTTGTGTTGATGCTGATTTGATGTTGGTGCTCATGTTGTTGTTAGTGCTGGTGTTGTAGGTGTGTGTTGATGCTGATTTGATTGTGGTGCTCACGTTGATATTCGTGCTGGAGTTGTGTTGGGTTTTGATGGTCATTTGATTATGGTCATCACGTTTTTGTTCGATCTGGAGTTGTAGTTGTTGTTGATGCTGATTTGGTTATGGTGCTCGTGTTGCTGTTAGTGCTGGTGTTGTAGTTGGTGCTGATGCTGATTTGATTATGGTGCTCACGTTGATGTTCGGCTGGTGTTGTGGTGGGTTTTGATGCTGAAATGAATATGGTGTTTACGTTTTTGTTCGTGGTGGTGTTGTAGTTGTTGTAGATGCTGATTTGATTATGGTGCTCACGTTGATGTTAGGGCTGGTGTTTAAGTGGGTGTTGATGCTGATTTGATTATGGTGCTCACGTTGTTGTTACTGCTGATGTTGTAGTTGGTGTTGATGCTGATTTGATTATCGTGCTCATGTTCATGTTAGGGCTGGTGTTTAAGTGGGTGTTGATGCTGATTTGATTATGGTATTCATGTTGATGTTAGCGCTGGTGTTGTAGTGGGTGTTGATCCTGATTTGGGTATGGTGCTTACGTTGATGTTAGTGCTGGTGTTGTAGTTGGTGTTGATGCTGATTTGATTATGTTGCTCACGTTGATGTTAGTACTGGTGTTGAAGTGGGTGTTGATGCTGAAATGATTGTGGTGCTCACGTTAACATTAGTGCTGGTGTTGGAGTGTGTGTTGAATCAGATTTGAATATGGTGCTCAGGTTGAGGATCGTGCTTGTGTTGTAGTGGGTGTTGATGCTGGTTTGATTATTGTGCTCACATTGATGTTAGTGCTGGTGTTGTGATGGGGCTTGATGCTGATTTGATTATGGTGCTCACGTTGATTTTACAGCTGAAGTTGGAGTGAGTGTTGATACTTATTTGATTATGGTGCTCACATTGATGTTAGTGCTAGTGTTGTAGTGGTGGTTGATGCTGATTTGATTATGGTGCTCACGTTGATGTTAGTGCTGGTGTTGTAGTGGGTGTTGATGCTGATTTGATAATGGTGCTCACGTAGACGTTAGTGCTGGTGTTGTAGTGGGTACTGATGCTGATTTGATTTTGGTGCTCACGTTGGTGTTAGTGCTGGCTTTGTCGTGTTTTTGATGCTGATTTGATTATGGTGTTCAGGTTGATGTTAGTGCTGGTGTTGTCGTGTTTGGTGATGCTGATTTGATGATGGGGCTCAGGTTGATTTTCGTGCTGTTGTCGTGGTGTTTGATGATGCTGATTTGATTTTGGTGCTGGCGTTGATGTTAGTGACTGTGTTGTAGTGGGGGTTGATGCTGATTTGATTATGGTGATCACGTTGAAATTAGCGCTTGTGTTCTAGTTGGTGTTGATACTGTTTTGATTATGGTGCTCACGTTGATGTTAGTGCTGGTGTTGTGGTTGGTTTTGATGCTGAAATGAATATGGTGGTTACGTTTTTGTTCGTGCTGGTGTTGTAGTTGGTGTTGATGCTGATTTGATTATGGTGCTCACGTTGATGTTAGTGCTGCTGTTTAAGTGGGTTTTGATGCTGATTTGATTATGGTGCTCACGTTAATGTTAGGGCTGGTGTTTAAGTGGGTGTTGATGCTGAGATGGTTATGGTATTCACGTTGATTTTAGTGCTGGTGTTGTAGTGGGTGTTGATTCTGATTTGATTATGGTGTTCACATTGATGTTAGTTCTGGTGTTGTAGTTGGTGTTGATGCTGATTTGATTATGTTGCTCACGTTGATGTTAGTGCTGGTGTTGGAGTGGGTGTGGTTGCTGAAATGATTGTGGTGCTCACGTTGATGTTAGTGCAGGTGTTGCAGTCGGTGTTGATGCTGATTTAATGATGGTGCTCACGTTGATATTCGTGCTGGAGTTGTGTTGGGTTTTGATGGTCATTTGATTATGGTCATCACGTTTTTGTTCGATCTGGAGTTGTAGTTGGTGTTGATGCTGATTTGGTTATGGTGCTCGTGTTGCTGTTAGTGCTGGTGTTGTAGTTGGTGCTGATGCTGATTTGATTATGGTGCTCACGTTGATGTTCGGCTGGTGTTGTGGTGGGTTTTGATGCTGAAATGAATATGGTGTTTACGTTTTTGTTCGTGGTGGTGTTGTAGTTGTTGTAGATGCTGATTTGATTATGGTGCTCACGTTGATGTTAGGGCTGGTGTTTAAGTGGGTGTTGATGCTGATTTGATTATGGTGCTCACGTTGTTGTTACTGCTGATGTTGTAGTTGGTGTTGATGCTGATTTGATTATCGTGCTCATGTTCATGTTAGGGCTGGTGTTTAAGTGGGTGTTGATGCTGATTTGATTATGGTATTCATGTTGATGTTAGTGCTGGTGTTGTAGTGGGTGTTGATCCTGATTTGGGTATGGTGCTTACGTTGATGTTAGTGCTGGTGTTGTAGTTGGTGTTGATGCTGATTTGATTATGTTGCTCACGTTGATGTTAGTACTGGTGTTGAAGTGGGTGTTGATGCTGAAATGATTGTGGTGCTCACGTTAACGTTAGTGCTGGTGTTGGATTGTGTGTTGAATCAGATTTGAATATGGTGCTCACGTTGAGGATCGTGCTTGTGTTGTAGTGGGTGTTGATGCTGGTTTGATTATTGTGCTCACATTGATGTTAGTGCTGGTGTTGTGATGGGGCTTGATGCTGATTTGATTATGGTGCTCACGTTGATTTTACAGCTGAAGTTGGAGTGAGTGTTGATACTTATTTGATTATGGTGCTCACATTGATGTTAGTGCTAGTGTTGTAGTGGTGGTTGATGCTGATTTGATTATGGTGCTCACGTTGATGTTAGTGCTGGTGTTGTAGTGGGTGTTGATGCTGATTTGATAATGGTGCTCACGTAGACGTTAGTGCTGGTGTTGTAGTGGGTACTGATGCTGATTTGATTTTGGTGCTCACGTTGGTGTTAGTGCTGGCTTTGTCGTGTTTTTGATGCTGATTTGATTATGGTGTTCAGGTTGATGTTAGTGCTGGTGTTGTCGTGTTTGGTGATGCTGATTTGATGATGGGGCTCAGGTTGATTTTCGTGCTGTTGTCGTGGTGTTTGATGATGCTGATTTGATTTTGGTGCTGGCATTGATGTTAGTGACTGTGTTGTAGTGGGGGTTGATGCTGATTTGATTATGGTGATCACGTTGAAATTAGCGCTTGTGTTCTAGTTGGTGTTGATGCTGTTTTGATTATGGTGCTCACGTTGATGTTAGTGCTGGTGTTGTGGTTGGTTTTGATGCTGAAATGAATATGGTGGTTACGTTTTTGTTCGTGCTGGTGTTGTAGTTGGTGTTGATGCTGATTTGATTATGGTGCTCACGTTGATGTTAGTGCTGCTGTTTAAGTGGGTTTTGATGCTGATTTGATTATGGTGCTCACGTTAATGTTAGGGCTGGTGTTTAAGTGGTTGTTGATGCTGAGATGGTTATGGTATTCACGTTGATTTTAGTGCTGGTGTTGTAGTGGGTGTTGATTCTGATTTGATTATGGTGTTCACATTGATGTTAGTTCTGGTGTTGTAGTTGGTGTTGATGCTGATTTGATTATGTTGCTCACGTTGATGTTAGTGCTGGTGTTGGAGTGGGTGTGGTTGCTGAAATGATTGTGGTGCTCACGTTGATGTTAGTGCAGGTGTTGCAGTCGGTGTTGATGCTGATTTGAAGGTGGCGCTCACGTTGATGTTAGTGCTGGTGTTGTAGTGAGTGTTGATGCTGATTTGATGGTGGCACTCACGATAATGTTAGTGCTGTTGTTGTAGTGGGTGTTGATACTGATTTGATTATGGTGCACATTTTGGTGATTGTGCTAGTGTTGTAGTGGATGTTTATGCAGAATTGATTATGGTGCTCACATTGATGTGAGTGCTGGTGTAGTAGTGGGTGTTGATGCTGATTTGATGATGGTGCTCACGTTGATGTTAGTGCTGGTGTTTAAGTGGGTGTTGGTGCTGATTTGATTATGGTGCTCACGTTGATGTTAGTGCTGGCGTTGTAGTGGGAGTTGATGCTGATTTTTTTATGGTGTTCACGTAGATGTTAGTGCTGGTGTTGTAGTTGGTGTTGATGCTGAAATGATTGTGGTGCTCACGTTGATGTTAGTGCTGGTGTTGTAGTGGGTTTTGATGCTGATTTGATGGTAGCATTCACGATGATGTTAGTGTTGTTGTTGTGGTGGGTGTTGATGCTGATTTGATTATGGTGCTCACGTTGTTGTTAGTGCTGGTGTTGAAGTGGGTGTTGATGCTGAAATGATTGTGGTGCTCACGTTAATATTAGTGCTGGTGTTTGAGTGTGTGTTGAATCAGATTTGAATATGGTGCTCACGTTGAGGATCGTGCTTGTGTTGTAGTGGGTATTGATGCTGATTTGATTTTGGTGCTCACGTTGGTGTTAGTGCTGGTTTTGTCGTGTTTGTTGATGCTGATTTGATTGTGGTGCTCATGTTGATGTTTGTGCTGGTGTTGTAGTGAGTGTTGATGCTGATTTGATTGTGATGCTCACGTTGATGTTCGTGCTGGTGTTTAAGTGTTTGTTGATACTGATTTGTTTATGGTGCTCACGTTAATGTTAATGCTGGTATTGGAGTGTGTGTTGAATCAGATTTGAAAATGGTGCTCACGTTGAGAATCGTGCTTGTGTTGTAGTGGGTGTTGATGCTGATTTGATTTTGGTGCTCATGTTGGTGTTAGTGCTGGTTTTGTCGTGTTTTTGATGCTGATTTGATTATGGTGTTCAGGTTGATGTTAGTGCTGGTGTTGTCGTGTTTGGTGATGCTGATTTGATGATGGGGCTCAGGTTGATTTTCGTGCTGTTGTCGTGGTGTTTGATGATGCTGATTTGATTTTGGTGCTGGCGTTGATGTTAGTGACTGTGTTGTAGTGGGGGTTGATGCTGATTTGATTACGGTGATCCCGTTGAAATTAGTGCTTGTGTTCTAGTTGGTGTTGATGCTGTTTTAATTATGGTGCTCACGTTGACGTTAGTGCTGGTGTTGTAGTTGGTGTTGATGCTGATTTGGTTATGGTGCTCACGTTGATGTTAGTGCTGGTTTTGTAGTTTGTGTTGATGCTGATTTGGTTATGGTGATCACGTTGATGTTAGTGCTGGTGTTGTAGTTTGTGTTGATGCTGATTTGATGTTGGTGCTCATGTTGTTGTTAGTGCTGGTGTTGTAGGTGTGTGTTGATGCTGATTTGATTGTGGTGCTCACGTTGATATTAGTGCTGGTGTTGTAGTGGGTGTCGGTGCTGATTTAATGATGGTGCTCACGTTGATATTCGTGCTGGAGTTGTGTTGGGTTTTGATGGTCATTTGATTATGGTCATCACGTTTTTGTTCGATCTGGAGTTGTAGTTGTTGTTGATGCTGATTTGGTTATGGTGCTCGTGTTGCTGTTAGTGCTGGTGTTGTAGTTGGTGCTGATGCTGATTTGATTATGGTGCTCACGTTGATGTTCGGCTGGTGTTGTGGTGGGTTTTGATGCTGAAATGAATATGGTGTTTACGTTTTTGTTCGTGGTGGTGTTGTAGTTGTTGTAGATGCTGATTTGATTATGGTGCTCACGTTGATGTTAGGGCTGGTGTTTAAGTGGGTGTTGATGCTGATTTGATTATGGTGCTCACGTTGTTGCTACTGCTGATGTTGTAGTTGGTGTTGATGCTGATTTGATTATGGTGCTCATGTTCATGTTAGGGCTGGTGTTGTAGTGGGTGTTGATGCTGATTTGGGTATGGTGCTTACGTTGATGTTAGTGCTGGTGTTGTAGTTGGTGTTGATGCTGATTTGATTATGTTGCTCACGTTGATGTTAGTACTGGTGTTGAAGTGGGTGTTGATGCTGAAATGATTGTGGTGCTCACGTTAACATTAGTGCTGGTGTTGGAGTGTGTGTTGAATCAGATTTGAATATGGTGCTCAGGTTGAGGATCGTGCTTGTGTTGTAGTGGGTGTTGATGCTGGTTTGATTATTGTGCTCACATTGATGTTAGTGCTGGTGTTGTGATGGGGCTTGATGCTGATTTGATTATGGTGCTCACGTTGATTTTACAGCTGAAGTTGGAGTGAGTGTTGATACTTATTTGATTATGGTGCTCACATTGATGTTAGTGCTAGTGTTGTAGTGGTGGTTGATGCTGATTTGATTATGGTGCTCACGTTGATGTTAGTGCTGGTGTTGTAGTGGGTGTTGATGCTGATTTGATAATGGTGCTCACGTAGACGTGAGTGCTGGTGTTGTAGTGGGTACTGATGCTGATTTGATTTTGGTGCTCACGTTGGTGTTAGTGCTGGCTTTGTCGTGTTTTTGATGCTGATTTGATTATGGTGTTCAGGTTGATGTTAGTGCTGGTGTTGTCGTGTTTGGTGATGCTGATTTGATGATGGGGCTCAGGTTGATTTTCGTGCTGTTGTCGTGGTGTTTGTTGATGCTGATTTGATTTTGGTGCTGGCGTTGATGTTAGTGACTGTGTTGTAGTGGGGGTTGATGCTGATTTGATTATGGTGATCACGTTGAAATTAGCGCTTGTGTTCTAGTTGGTGTTGATGCTGTTTTGATTATGGTGCTCACGTTGATGTTAGTGCTGGTGTTGTGGTTGGTTTTGATGCTGAAATGAATATGGTGGTTACGTTTTTGTTCGTGCTGGTGTTGTAGTTGGTGTTGATGCTGATTTGATTATGGTGCTCACGTTGATGTTAGTGCTGCTGTTTAAGTGGGTTTTGATGCTGATTTGATTATGGTGCTCACGTTAATGTTAGGGCTGGTGTTTAAGTGGGTGTTGATGCTGAGATGGTTATGGTATTCACGTTGATTTTAGTGCTGGTGTTGTAGTTGGTGTTGATGCTGATTTGATTATGTTGCTCACGTTGATGTTAGTGCTGGTGTTGGAGTGGGTGTGGTTGCTGAAATGATTGTGGTGCTCACGTTGATGTTAGTGCTGGTGTTGCAGTCGGTGTTGATGCTGATTTAATGATGGTGCTCACGTTGATATTCGTGCTGGAGTTGTGTTGGGTTTTGATGGTCATTTGATTATGGTCATCACGTTTTTGTTCGATCTGGAGTTGTAGTTGGTGTTGATGCTGATTTGATTATGGTGCTCACGTTGATGTTCGGCTGGTGTTGTGGTGGGTTTTGATGCTGAAATGAATATGGTGTTTACGTTTTTGTTCGTGGTGGTGTTGTAGTTGTTGTAGATGCTGATTTGATTGTGGTGCTCACGTTGATGTTAGTGCTGGTGTTGTAGTTGGTGCTGATGCTGATTTGATTATGGTGCTCACGTTGATGTTCGGCTGGTGTTGTGGTGGGTTTTGATGCTGAAATGAATATGGTGTTTACGTTTTTGTTCGTGGTGGTGTTGTAGTTGTTGTAGATGCTGATTTGATTATGGTGCTCACGTTGATGTTAGGGCTGGTGTTTAAGTGGGTGTTGATGCTGATTTGATTATGGTGCTCACGTTGTTGTTACTGCTGATGTTGTAGTTGGTGTTGATGCTGATTTGATTATCGTGCTCATGTTCATGTTAGGGCTGGTGTTTAAGTGGGTGTTGATGCTGATTTGATTATGGTATTCATGTTGATGTTAGCGCTGGTGTTGTAGTGGGTGTTGATCCTGATTTGGGTATGGTGCTTACGTTGATGTTAGTGCTGGTGTTGTAGTTGGTGTTGATGCTGATTTGATTATGTTGCTCACGTTGATGTTAGTACTGGTGTTGAAGTGGGTGTTGATGCTGAAATGATTGTGGTGCTCACGTTAACATTAGTGCTGGTGTTGGAGTGTGTGTTGAATCAGATTTGAATATGGTGCTCACGTTGAGGATCGTGCTTGTGTTGTAGTGGGTGTTGATGCTGGTTTGATTATTGTGCTCACATTGATGTTAGTGCTGGTGTTGTGATGGGGCTTGATGCTGATTTGATTATGGTGCTCACGTTGATTTTACAGCTGAAGTTGGAGTGAGTGTTGATACTTATTTGATTATGGTGCTCACATTGATGTTAGTGCTAGTGTTGTAGTGGTGGTTGATGCTGATTTGATTATGGTGCTCACGTTGATGTTAGTGCTGGTGTTGTAGTGGGTGTTGATGCTGATTTGATAATGGTGCTCACGTAGACGTTAGTGCTGGTGTTGTAGTGGGTACTGATGCTGATTTGAGTTTGGTGCTCACGTTGGTGTTAGTGCTGGCTTTGTCGTGTTTTTGATGCTGATTTGATTATGGTGTTCAGGTTGATGTTAGTGCTGGTGTTGTCGTGTTTGGTGATGCTGATTTGATGATGGGGCTCAGGTTGATTTTCGTGCTGTTGTCGTGGTGTTTGATGATGCTGATTTGATTTTGGTGCTGGCGTTGATGTTAGTGACTGTGTTGTAGTGGGGGTTGATGCTGATTTGATTATGGTGATCACGTTGAAATTAGCGCTTGTGTTCTAGTTGGTGTTGATGCTGTTTTGATTATGGTGCTCACGTTGATGTTAGTGCTGGTGTTGTGGTTGGTTTTGATGCTGAAATGAATATGGTGGTTACGTTTTTGTTCGTGGTGGTGTTGTAGTTGGTGTTGATGCTGATTTGATTATGGTGCTCACGTTGATGTTAGTGCTGCTGTTTAAGTGGGTTTTGATGCTGATTTGATTATGGTGCTCACGTTAATGTTAGGGCTGGTGTTTAAGTGGGTGTTGATGCTGAGATGGTTATGGTATTCACGTTGATTTTAGTGCTGGTGTTGTAGTGGGTGTTGATTCTGATTTGATTATGGTGTTCACATTGATGTTAGTTCTGGTGTTGTAGTTGGTGTTGATGCTGATTTGATTATGTTGCTCACGTTGATGTTAGTGCTGGTGTTGGAGTGGGTGTGGTTGCTGAAATGATTGTGGTGATCACGTTGATGTTAGTGCAGGTGTTGCAGTCGGTGTTGATGCTGATTTGAAGGTGGCGCTCACGTTGATGTTAGTGCTGGTGTTGTAGTGAGTGAAGATGCTGATTTGATGGTGGCACTCACGATAATGTTAGTGCTGTTGTTGTAGTGGGTGTTGATACTGATTTGATTATGGTGCACATTTTGGTGATTGTGCTAGTGTTGTAGTGGATGTTTATGCAGAATTGATTATGGTGCTCACATTGATGTGAGTGCTGGTGTAGTAGTGGGTGTTGATGCTGATTTGATGATGGTGCTCACGTTGATGTTAGTGCTGGTGTTTAAGTGGGTGTTGGTGCTGATTTGATTATGGTGCTCACGTTGATGTTAGTGCTGGCGTTGTAGTGGGAGTTGCTGCTGATTTGTTTATGGTGTTCACGTAGATGTTAGTGCTGGTGTTGTAGTTGGTGTTGATGCTGAAATGATTGTGGTGCTCACGTTGATGTTAGTGCTGGTGTTGTAGTGGGTTTTGATGCTGATTTGATGGTAGCACTCACGATGATGTTAGTGTTGTTGTTGTGGTGGGTGTTGATGCTGATTTGATTATGGTGCTCACGTTGTTGTTAGTGCTGGTGTTGAAGTGGGTGTTGATGCTGAAATGATTGTGGTGCTCACGTTAATATTAGTGCTGGTGTTTGAGTGTGTGTTGAATCAGATTTGAATATGGTGCTCACGTTGAGGATCGTGCTTGTGTTGTAGTGGGTATTGATGCTGATTTGATTTTGGTGCTCACGTTGGTGTTAGTGCTGGTTTTGTCGTGTTTGTTGATGCTGACTTGATTGTGGTGCTCATGTTGATGTTTGTGCTGGTGTTGTAGTGAGTGTTGATGCTGATTTAATTGTGATGCTCACGTTGATGTTCGTGCTGGTGTTTAAGTGTTTGTTGATACTGATTTGTTTATGGTGCTCACGTTAATGTTAATGCTGGTATTGGAGTGTGTGTTGAATCAGATTTGAAAATGGTGCTCACGTTGAGAATCGTGCTTGTGTTGTAGTGGGTGTTGATGCTGATTTGATTTTGGTGCTCATGTTGGTGTTAGTGCTGGTTTTGTCGTGTTTTTGATGTTGATTTGATTATGGTGTTCAGGTTGATGTTAGTGCTGGTGTTGTCGTGTTTGGTGATGCTGATTTGATGATGGGGCTCAGGTTGATTTTCGTGCTGTTGTCGTGGTGTTTGATGATGCTGATTTGATTTTGGTGCTGGCGTTGATGTTAGTGACTGTGTTGTAGTGGGGGTTGATGCTGATTTGATTATGGTGATCACGTTGAAATTAGCGCTTGTGTTCTAGTTGGTGTTGATGCTGTTTTGATTATGGTGTTCACGTTGATGTTCGTGCTGGTGTTGTGGTGCGTTTTGATGCTGATTTGATTATGGTGCTCATGTTTTTGTTCGTGCTGGTGTTGTAGTTGGTGTTGATGCTGATTTGGTTATGGTGCTCTCGTTGATGTTAGTGCTGGTGTTTCAGTGTTTGTTGATGCTGATTTGATTATGGTGCTCACGTTGATATTAGTGCTGGTGTTGTGGTAGGTTTTGATGCTGAAATGAATATGGTGGTTACGTTTTTCTTCGTGGTGGTGTTGTAGTTGGTGTTGATGCTGATTTGATTATGGTGCTCACGTTGATGTTAGGGCTTGTGTTTCAGTGTTTGTTGATGCTGATTTGTTTATGTTGCTCACGTTAATGTTAGTGCTGGTGTTGGAGTGTGTGTTGAATCAGATTTGAATATGGTGCTCACTTTGATGATCGTGCTTGTGTTGTAGTGGGTGTTGATGCTGATTTGATTTTGGTGCTCACGTTGATGTTAGTGCTGGTGTTGTCGTGTTTGGTGATGCTGATTTGATGATGGGGTTCAGGATGATTTTCGTGCTGTTGTCGTGGTGTTTGATGATGCTGATTTGATTATGGTATTCATGTTGATGTTAGCGCTGGTGTTGTAGTGGTTGTTGATCCTGATTTGGTTATGGTGCTCACGTTGATGTTAGTGCTGCTGTTTAAGTGGGTTTTGATGCTGATTTGATTATGGTGCTCACGTTGATGTTACTGCTGGTGTTGTAGTTGGTGATGATGCTGATTTGATTATGGTGCTCACGTTAATGTTAGGGTTGGTGTTTAAGTGGGTGTTGATGCTGATTTGATTATGGTATTCACGTTGATGTTAGTGCTGTTGTTGTAGTGGGTGTTGATACTGATTTGATTATGGTGCACATTTTGGTGATTGTGCTAGTGTTGTAGTGGATGTTTATGCAGATTTGATTATGGTGCTCACATTGATGTGAGTGCTGGTGTTTAAGTGGGTGTTGATGCTGATTTGATTATGGTATTCACGTTGCTGTTAGTGCTGGTGTTGTAGTTGGTGCTGATGCTGATTTGATTATGGTGCTCACGTTGATGTTCGGCTGGTGTTGTGGTGGGTTTTGATGCTGAAATGAATATGGTGTTTACGTTTTTGTTCGTGGTGGTGTTGTAGTTGTTGTAGATGCTGATTTGATTATGGTGCTCACGTTGATGTTAGGGCTGGTGTTTAAGTGGGTGTTGATGCTGATTTGATTATGGTGCTCACGTTGTTGTTACTGCTGATGTTGTAGTTGGTGTTGATGCTGATTTGATTATCGTGCTCATGTTCATGTTAGGGCTGGTGTTTAAGTGGGTGTTGATGCTGATTTGATTATGGTATTCATGTTGATGTTAGCGCTGGTGTTGTAGTGGGTGTTGATCCTGATTTGGGTATGGTGCTTACGTTGATGTTAGTGCTGGTGTTGTAGTTGGTGTTGATGCTGATTTGATTATGTTGCTCACGTTGACGTTAGTACTGGTGTTGAAGTGGGTGTTGATGCTGAAATGATTGTGGTGCTCACGTTAACGTTAGTGCTGGTGTTGGAGTGTGTGTTGAATCAGATTTGAATATGGTGCTCACGTTGAGGATCGTGCTTGTGTTGTAGTGGGTGTTGATGCTGGTTTGATTATTGTGCTCACGTTGATGTTAGTGCTGGTGTTGTGATGGGGGTTGATGCTGATTTGATTATGGTGCTCACGTTGATTTTACAGCTGATGTTGGAGTGAGTGTTGATACTTATTTGATTATGGTGCTCACATTGATGTTAGTGCTGGTGTTGTAGTGGGGTTGATGCTGATTTGATGATGGTGCTCACGTTGATGTTAGTGCTGGTGTTGTAGTGGGTGTTGATGCTGATTTGATAATGGTGCTCACGTAGACGTTAGTGCTGGTGTTGTAGTGGGTATTGATGCTGATTTGATTTTGGTGTTCAGGTTGATGTTAGTGCTGGTGTTGTCGTGTTTGGTGATGCTGATTTGATGATGGGGCTCAGGTTGATTTTCGTGCTGTTGTCGTGGTGTTTGATGATGCTGATTTGATTTTGGTGCTGGCGTTGATGTTAGTGACTGTGTTGTAGTGGGGGTTGATGCTGATTTGATTATGGTGATCACGTTGAAATTAGCGCTTGTGTTCTAGTTGGTGTTGATGCTGTTTTGATTATGGTGCTCACGTTGATGTTAGTGCTGGTGTTGTAGTAGGTGTCGGTGCTGATTTGGTGATGCTGCTCACATTGATGTTAGTGCTGGTGTTGTGGTAGGTTTTGATGCTGAAATGAATATGGTGGTTACGTTTTTGTTCGTGCTGGTGTTGTAGTTGGTGTTGATGCTGATTTGATTATGGTGCTCACGTTGATGTTAGTGCTGCTGTTTAAGTGGGTTTTGATGCTGATTTGATTATGGTGCTCACGTTAATGTTAGGGCTGGTGTTTAAGTGGGTGTTGATGCTGAGATGGTTATGGTATTCACGTTGATGTTAGTGCTGGTGTTGTAGTGGGTGTTGATGCTGATTTGATTATGTTGCTCACGTTGATGTTAGTGCTGGTGTTGGAGTGGGTGTGGTTGCTGAAATGATTGTGGTGCTCACGTTGATGTTAGTGCAGGTGTTGCAGTCGGTGTTGATGCTGATTTGAAGGTGGCGCTCACGTTGATGTTAGTGCTGGTGTTGTAGTGAGTGTTGATGCTGATTTGATGGTGGCACTCACGATAATGTTAGTGCTGTTGTTGTCGTGGGTGTTGATACTGATTTGATTATGGTGCACATTTTGGTGATTGTGCTAGTGTTGTAGTGGATGTTTATGCAGAATTGATTATGGTGCTCACATTGATGTGAGTGCTGGTGTAGTAGTGGGTGTTGATGCTGATTTGATGATGGTGCTCACGTTGATGTTAGTGCTGGTGTTTAAGTGGGTTTTGATGCTGATTTGATTATGGTGCTCACGTTGTTGTTACTGCTGGTGTTGTAGTTGGTGTTGATGCTGATTTGATTATGATGCTCACGTTAATGTTCGGGCTGGTGTTTAAGTGGGTGTTGGTGCTGATTTGATTATGGTGCTCACGTTGATGTTAGTGCTGGCGTTGTAGTGGGAGTTGCTGCTGATTTGTTTATGGTGTTCACGTAGATGTTAGTGCTGGCGTTGTAGTTGGTGTTGATGCTGAAATGATTGTGGTGCTCACGTTGATGTTAGTGCTGGTGTTGTAGTGGGTTTTGATGCTGATTTGATGATAGCACTCACGATGATGTTAGTGTTGTTGTTGTGGTGGGTGTTGATGCTGATTTGATTATGGTGCTCACGTTGTTGTTAGTGCTGGTGTTGAAGTGGGTGTTGATGCTGAAATGATTGTGGTGCTCACGTTAATATTAGGGCTGGTGTTTGAGTGTGTGTTGAATCAGATTTGAATATGGTGCTCACGTTGAGGATCGTGCTTGTGTTGTAGTGGGTATTGATGCTGATGTGAGTTTGGTGCTCACGTTAGTGTTTGTGCTGGTTTTGTCGTGTTTGTTGATGCTGATTTGATTGTGATGCTCACGTTGATGTTCGTGCTGGTGTTTAAGTGTTTGTTGATACTGATTTGTTTATGGTGCTCAAGTTAATGTTAATGCTGGTATTGGAGTGTGTGTTGAATCAGATTTGAAAATGGTGCTCACGTTGAGAATCGTGCTTGTGTTGTAGTGGGTGTTGATGCTGATTTGATTTTGGTGCTCATGTTGGTGTTAGTGCTGGTTTTGTCGTGTTTTTGATGCTGATTTGATTATGGTGTTCAGGTTGATGTTAGTGCTGGTGTTGTCGTGTTTGGTGATGCTGATTTGATGATGGGGCTCAGGTTGATTTTCGTGCTGTTGTCGTGGTGTTTGATGATGCTGATTTGATTTTGGTGCTGGCGTTGATGTTAGTGACTGTGTTGTAGTGGGGGTTGATGCTGATTTGATTATGGTGATCACGTTGAAATTAGCGCTTGTGTTCTAGTTGGTGTTGATGCTGTTTTGATTATGGTGTTCACGTTGATGTTCGTGCTGGTGTTGTGGTGCGTTTTGATGCTGATTTGATTATGGTGCTCATGTTTTTGTTCGTGCTGGTGTTGTAGTTGGTGTTGATGCTGATTTGGTTATGGTGCTCTCGTTGATGTTAGTGCTGGTGTTTCAGTGTTTGTTGATGCTGATTTGATTATGGTGCTCACGTTGATGTTAGTGCTGGTGTTGTGGTAGGTTTTGATGCTGAAATGAATATGGTGGTTACGTTTTTCTTCGTGGTGGTGTTGTAGTTGGTGTTGATGCTGATTTGATTATGGTGCTCACGTTGATGTTAGGGCTTGTGTTTCAGTGTTTGTTGATGCTGATTTGTTTATGTTGCTCACGTTAATGTTAGTGCTGGTGTTGGAGTGTGTGTTGAATCAGATTTGAATATGGTGCTCACTTTGATGATCGTGCTTGTGTTGTAGTGGGTGTTGATGCTGATTTGATTTTGGTGCTCATGTTGATGTTAGTGCTGGTGTTGTCGTGTTTGGTGATGCTGATTTGATGATGGGGTTCAGGATGATTTTCGTGCTGTTGTCGTGGTGTTTGATGATGCTGATTTGATTATGGTATTCATGTTGATGTTAGCGCTGGTGTTGTAGTGGTTGTTGATCCTGATTTGATTATGGTGCTCACGTTGATGTTAGTGCTGGTGTTTAAGTGGGTTTTGATGCTGATTTGATTATGGTGCTCACGTTGATGTTACTGCTGGTGTTGTGGTTGGTTTTGATGCTGAAATGGATATGGTGGTTACATTTTTGTTCGTGGTGGTGTTGTAGTTGGTTTTGATGCTGATTTGATTATGGTGCTCACGTTGATGTTAGTGCTGCTGTTTAAGTGGGTTTTGATGCTGATTTGATTATGGTGCTCACGTTGTTTTTACTGCTGGTGTTGTAGTTGGTGATGATGCTGATTTGATTATGGTGCTCACGTTAATGTTAGGGTTGGTGTTTAAGTGGGTGTTGATGCTGATTTGATTATGGTATTCACGTTGATGTTAGTGCTGTTGTTGTAGTGGGTGTTGATACTGATTTGATTATGGTGCACATTTTGGTGATTGTGCTAGTGTTGTAGTGGATGTTTATGCAGATTTGATTATGGTGCTCACATTGATGTGAGTGCTGGTGTTTAAGTGGGTGTTGATGCTGATTTGATTATGGTATTCACGTTGCTGTTAGTGCTGGTGTTGTAGTTGGTGCTGATGCTGATTTGATTATGGTGCTCACGTTGATGTTCGGCTGGTGTTGTGGTGGGTTTTGATGCTGAAATGAATATGGTGTTTACGTTTTTGTTCGTGGTGGTGTTGTAGTTGTTGTAGATGCTGATTTGATTATGGTGCTCACGTTGATGTTAGGGCTGGTGTTTAAGTGGGTGTTGATGCTGATTTGATTATGGTGCTCACGTTGTTGTTACTGCTGATGTTGTAGTTGGTGTTGATGCTGATTTGATTATCGTGCTCATGTTCATGTTAGGGCTGGTGTTTAAGTGGGTGTTGATGCTGATTTGATTATGGTATTCATGTTGATGTTAGCGCTGGTGTTGTAGTGGGTGTTGATCCTGATTTGGGTATGGTGCTTACGTTGATGTTAGTGCTGGTGTTGTAGTTGGTGTTGATGCTGATTTGATTATGTTGCTCACGTTGACGTTAGTACTGGTGTTGAAGTGGGTGTTGATGCTGAAATGATTGTGGTGCTCACGTTAACGTTAGTGCTGGTGTTGGAGTGTGTGTTGAATCAGATTTGAATATGGTGCTCACGTTGAGGATCGTGCTTGTGTTGTAGTGGGTGTTGATGCTGGTTTGATTATTGTGCTCACGTTGATGTTAGTGCTGGTGTTGTGATGGGGGTTGATGCTGATTTGATTATGGTGCTCACGTTGATTTTACAGCTGATGTTGGAGTGAGTGTTGATACTTATTTGATTATGGTGCTCACATTGATGTTAGTGCTAGTGTTGTAGTGGGGGTTGATGCTGATTTGATGATGGCGCTCACGTTGATGTTAGTGCTGGTGTTTAAGTGGGTTTTGATGCTGATTTGATTATGGTGCTCACGATGTTGTTACTGCTGGTGTTGTAGTTGGTGTTGATGCTGATTTGATTATGATGCTCACGTTAATGTTCGGGCTGGTGTTTATATGGGTGTTGGTGCTGATTTGATTATGGTGCTCACGTTGATGTTAGTGCTGGTGTTGTAGTGGGAGTTGCTGCTGATTTGTTCATGGTGTTCACTTAGATGTTAGTGCTGGTGTTGTAGTTGGTGTTGATGCTGAAATGATTGTGGTGTTCTCGTTGATGTTAGTGCAGGTGTTGTAGTTGGTGTTGATGCTGAAATGATTGTGGTGTTCTCGTTGATGTTAGTGCAGGTGTTGTAGTGGGTATTGATGCTGATTTGATTTTGGTGCTCACGTTGGTGTTAGTGCTGGTTTTGTCGTGTTTGTTGATGCTGACTTGATTGTGGTGCTCATGTTGATGTTTGTGCTGGTGTTGTAGTGAGTGTTGATGCTGATTTAATTGTGATGCTCACGTTGATGTTCGTGCTGGTGTTTAAGTGTTTGTTGATACTGATTTGTTTATGGTGCTCACGTTAATGTTAATGCTGGTATTGGAGTGTGTGTTGAATCAGATTTGAAAATGGTGCTCACGTTGAGAATCGTGCTTGTGTTGTAGTGGGTGTTGATGCTGATTTGATTTTGGTGCTCATGTTGGTGTTAGTGCTGGTTTTGTCGTGTTTTTGATGCTGATTTGATTATGGTGTTCAGGTTGATGTTAGTGCTGGTGTTGTCGTGTTTGGTGATGCTGATTTGATGATGGGGCTCAGGTTGATTTTCGTGCTGTTGTCGTGGTGTTTGATGATGCTGATTTGATTTTGGTGCTGGCGTTGATGTTAGTGACTGTGTTGTAGTGGGGGTTGATGCTGATTTGATTATGGTGATCACGTTGAAATTAGCGCTTGTGTTCTAGTTGGTGTTGATGCTGTTTTGATTATGGTGTTCACGTTGATGTTCGTGCTGGTGTTGTGGTGCGTTTTGATGCTGATTTGATTATGGTGCTCATGTTTTTGTTCGTGCTGGTGTTGTAGTTGGTGTTGATGCTGATTTGGTTATGGTGCTCTCGTTGATGTTAGTGCTGGTGTTTCAGTGTTTGTTGATGCTGATTTGATTATGGTGCTCACGTTGATGTTAGTGCTGGTGTTGTGGTTGGTTTTGATGCTGAAATGGATATGGTGGTTACATTTTTGTTCGTGGTGGTGTTGTAGTTGGTTTTGATGCTGATTTGATTATGGTGCTCACGTTGATGTTAGTGCTGCTGTTTAAGTGGGTTTTGATGCTGATTTGATTATGGTGCTCACGTTGATGTTACTGCTGGTGTTGTAGTTGGTGATGATGCTGATTTGATTATGGTGCTCACGTTAATGTTAGGGTTGGTGTTTAAGTGGGTGTTGATGCTGATTTGATTATGGTATTCACGTTGATGTTAGTGCTGTTGTTGTAGTGGGTGTTGATACTGATTTGATTATGGTGCACATTTTGGTGATTGTGCTAGTGTTGTAGTGGATGTTTATGCAGATTTGATTATGGTGCTCACATTGATGTGAGTGCTGGTGTTTAAGTGGGTGTTGATGCTGATTTGATTATGGTATTCACGTTGCTGTTAGTGCTGGTGTTGTAGTTGGTGCTGATGCTGATTTGATTATGGTGCTCACGTTGATGTTCGGCTGGTGTTGTGGTGGGTTTTGATGCTGAAATGAATATGGTGTTTACGTTTTTGTTCGTGGTGGTGTTGTAGTTGTTGTAGATGCTGATTTGATTATGATGCTCACGTTGATGTTAGGGCTGGTGTTTAAGTGGGTGTTGATGCTGATTTGATTATGGTGCTCACGTTGTTGTTACTGCTGATGTTGTAGTTGGTGTTGATGCTGATTTGATTATCGTGCTCATGTTCATGTTAGGGCTGGTGTTTAAGTGGGTGTTGATGCTGATTTGATTATGGTATTCATGTTGATGTTAGCGCTGGTGTTGTAGTGGGTGTTGATCCTGATTTGGGTATGGTGCTTACGTTGATGTTAGTGCTGGTGTTGTAGTTGGTGTTGATGCTGATTTGATTATGTTGCTCACGTTGACGTTAGTACTGGTGTTGAAGTGGGTGTTGATGCTGAAATGATTGTGGTGCTCACGTTAACGTTAGTGCTGGTGTTGGAGTGTGTGTTGAATCAGATTTGAATATGGTGCTCACGTTGAGGATCGTGCTTGTGTTGTAGTGGGTGTTGATGCTGGTTTGATTATTGTGCTCACGTTGATGTTAGTGCTGGTGTTGTGATGGGGGTTGATGCTGATTTGATTATGGTGCTCACGTTGATTTTACAGCTGATGTTGGAGTGAGTGTTGATACTTATTTGATTATGGTGCTCACATTGATGTTAGTGCTAGTGTTGTAGTGGGGGTTGATGCTGATTTGATGATGGTGCTCACGTTGATGTTAGTGCTGGTGTTGTAGTGGGTGTTGATGCTGATTTGATAATGGTGCTCACGTAGACGTTAGTGCTGGTGTTGTAGTGGGTATTGATGCTGATTTGATTTTGGTGTTCAGGTTGATGTTAGTGCTGGTGTTGTCGTGTTTGGTGATGCTGATTTGATGATGGGGCTCAGGTTGATTTTCGTGCTGTTGTCGTGGTGTTTGATGATGCTGATTTGATTTTGGTGCTGGCGTTGATGTTAGTGACTGTGTTGTAGTGGGGGTTGATGCTGATTTGATTATGGTGATCACGTTGAAATTAGCGCTTGTGTTCTAGTTGGTGTTGATGCTGTTTTGATTATGGTGCTCACGTTGATGTTAGTGCTGGTGTTGTAGTAGGTGTCGGTGCTGATTTGGTGATGCTGCTCACATTGATGTTAGTGCTGGTGTTGTGGTAGGTTTTGATGCTGAAATGAATATGGTGGTTACGTTTTTGTTCGTGCTGGTGTTGTAGTTGGTGTTGATGCTGATTTGATTATGGTGCTCACGTTGATGTTAGTGCTGCTGTTTAAGTGGGTTTTGATGCTGATTTGATTATGGTGCTCACGTTAATGTTAGGGCTGGTGTTTAAGTGGGTGTTGATGCTGAGATGGTTATGGTATTCACGTTGATGTTAGTGCTGGTGTTGTAGTGGGTGTTGATGCTGATTTGATTATGTTGCTCACGTTGATGTTAGTGCTGGTGTTGGAGTGGGTGTGGTTGCTGAAATGATTGTGGTGCTCACGTTGATGTTAGTGCAGGTGTTGCAGTCGGTGTTGATGCTGATTTGAAGGTGGCGCTCACGTTGATGTTAGTGCTGGTGTTGTAGTGAGTGTTGATGCTGATTTGATGGTGGCACTCACGATAATGTTAGTGCTGTTGTTGTCGTGGGTGTTGATACTGATTTGATTATGGTGCACATTTTGGTGATTGTGCTAGTGTTGTAGTGGATGTTTATGCAGAATTGATTATGGTGCTCACATTGATGTGAGTGCTGGTGTAGTAGTGGGTGTTGATGCTGATTTGATGATGGTGCTCACGTTGATGTTAGTGCTGGTGTTTAAGTGGGTTTTGATGCTGATTTGATTATGGTGCTCACGTTGTTGTTACTGCTGGTGTTGTAGTTGGTGTTGATGCTGATTTGATTATGATGCTCACGTTAATGTTCGGGCTGGTGTTTAAGTGGGTGTTGGTGCTGATTTGATTATGGTGCTCACGTTGATGTTAGTGCTGGCGTTGTAGTGGGAGTTGCTGCTGATTTGTTTATGGTGTTCACGTAGATGTTAGTGCTGGCGTTGTAGTTGGTGTTGATGCTGAAATGATTGTGGTGCTCACGTTGATGTTAGTGCTGGTGTTGTAGTGGGTTTTGATGCTGATTTGATGATAGCACTCACGATGATGTTAGTGTTGTTGTTGTGGTGGGTGTTGATGCTGATTTGATTATGGTGCTCACGTTGTTGTTAGTGCTGGTGTTGAAGTGGGTGTTGATGCTGAAATGATTGTGGTGCTCACGTTAATATTAGGGCTGGTGTTTGAGTGTGTGTTGAATCAGATTTGAATATGGTGCTCACGTTGAGGATCGTGCTTGTGTTGTAGTGGGTATTGATGCTGATGTGAGTTTGGTGCTCACGTTAGTGTTTGTGCTGGTTTTGTCGTGTTTGTTGATGCTGATTTGATTGTGATGCTCACGTTGATGTTCGTGCTGGTGTTTAAGTGTTTGTTGATACTGATTTGTTTATGGTGCTCAAGTTAATGTTAATGCTGGTATTGGAGTGTGTGTTGAATCAGATTTGAAAATGGTGCTCACGTTGAGAATCGTGCTTGTGTTGTAGTGGGTGTTGATGCTGATTTGATTTTGGTGCTCATGTTGGTGTTAGTGCTGGTTTTGTCGTGTTTTTGATGCTGATTTGATTATGGTGTTCAGGTTGATGTTAGTGCTGGTGTTGTCGTGTTTGGTGATGCTGATTTGATGATGGGGCTCAGGTTGATTTTCGTGCTGTTGTCGTGGTGTTTGATGATGCTGATTTGATTTTGGTGCTGGCGTTGATGTTAGTGACTGTGTTGTAGTGGGGGTTGATGCTGATTTGATTATGGTGATCACGTTGAAATTAGCGCTTGTGTTCTAGTTGGTGTTGATGCTGTTTTGATTATGGTGTTCACGTTGATGTTCGTGCTGGTGTTGTGGTGCGTTTTGATGCTGATTTGATTATGGTGCTCATGTTTTTGTTCGTGCTGGTGTTGTAGTTGGTGTTGATGCTGATTTGGTTATGGTGCTCTCGTTGATGTTAGTGCTGGTGTTTCAGTGTTTGTTGATGCTGATTTGATTATGGTGCTCACGTTGATGTTAGTGCTGGTGTTGTGGTAGGTTTTGATGCTGAAATGAATATGGTGGTTACGTTTTTCTTCGTGGTGGTGTTGTAGTTGGTGTTGATGCTGATTTGATTATGGTGCTCACGTTGATGTTAGGGCTTGTGTTTCAGTGTTTGTTGATGCTGATTTGTTTATGTTGCTCACGTTAATGTTAGTGCTGGTGTTGGAGTGTGTGTTGAATCAGATTTGAATATGGTGCTCACTTTGATGATCGTGCTTGTGTTGTAGTGGGTGTTGATGCTGATTTGATTTTGGTGCTCATGTTGATGTTAGTGCTGGTGTTGTCGTGTTTGGTGATGCTGATTTGATGATGGGGTTCAGGATGATTTTCGTGCTGTTGTCGTGGTGTTTGATGATGCTGATTTGATTATGGTATTCATGTTGATGTTAGCGCTGGTGTTGTAGTGGTTGTTGATCCTGATTTGGTTATGGTGCTCACGTTGATGTTAGTGCTGCTGTTTAAGTGGGTTTTGATGCTGATTTGATTATGGTGCTCACGTTGATGTTACTGCTGGTGTTGTGGTTGGTTTTGATGCTGAAATGGATATGGTGGTTACATTTTTGTTCGTGGTGGTGTTGTAGTTGGTTTTGATGCTGATTTGATTATGGTGCTCACGTTGATGTTAGTGCTGCTGTTTAAGTGGGTTTTGATGCTGATTTGATTATGGTGCTCACGTTGTTTTTACTGCTGGTGTTGTAGTTGGTGATGATGCTGATTTGATTATGGTGCTCACGTTAATGTTAGGGTTGGTGTTTAAGTGGGTGTTGATGCTGATTTGATTATGGTATTCACGTTGATGTTAGTGCTGTTGTTGTAGTGGGTGTTGATACTGATTTGATTATGGTGCACATTTTGGTGATTGTGCTAGTGTTGTAGTGGATGTTTATGCAGATTTGATTATGGTGCTCACATTGATGTGAGTGCTGGTGTTTAAGTGGGTGTTGATGCTGATTTGATTATGGTATTCACGTTGCTGTTAGTGCTGGTGTTGTAGTTGGTGCTGATGCTGATTTGATTATGGTGCTCACGTTGATGTTCGGCTGGTGTTGTGGTGGGTTTTGATGCTGAAATGAATATGGTGTTTACGTTTTTGTTCGTGGTGGTGTTGTAGTTGTTGTAGATGCTGATTTGATTATGGTGCTCACGTTGATGTTAGGGCTGGTGTTTAAGTGGGTGTTGATGCTGATTTGATTATGGTGCTCACGTTGTTGTTACTGCTGATGTTGTAGTTGGTGTTGATGCTGATTTGATTATCGTGCTCATGTTCATGTTAGGGCTGGTGTTTAAGTGGGTGTTGATGCTGATTTGATTATGGTATTCATGTTGATGTTAGCGCTGGTGTTGTAGTGGGTGTTGATCCTGATTTGGGTATGGTGCTTACGTTGATGTTAGTGCTGGTGTTGTAGTTGGTGTTGATGCTGATTTGATTATGTTGCTCACGTTGACGTTAGTACTGGTGTTGAAGTGGGTGTTGATGCTGAAATGATTGTGGTGCTCACGTTAACGTTAGTGCTGGTGTTGGAGTGTGTGTTGAATCAGATTTGAATATGGTGCTCACGTTGAGGATCGTGCTTGTGTTGTAGTGGGTGTTGATGCTGGTTTGATTATTGTGCTCACGTTGATGTTAGTGCTGGTGTTGTGATGGGGGTTGATGCTGATTTGATTATGGTGCTCACGTTGATTTTACAGCTGATGTTGGAGTGAGTGTTGATACTTATTTGATTATGGTGCTCACATTGATGTTAGTGCTAGTGTTGTAGTGGGGTTGATGCTGATTTGATGATGGCGCTCACGTTGATGTTAGTGCTGGTGTTTAAGTGGGTTTTGATGCTGATTTGATTATGGTGCTCACGATGTTGTTACTGCTGGTGTTGTAGTTGGTGTTGATGCTGATTTGATTATGATGCTCACGTTAATGTTCGGGCTGGTGTTTATATGGGTGTTGGTGCTGATTTGATTATGGTGCTCACGTTGATGTTAGTGCTGGTGTTGTAGTGGGAGTTGCTGCTGATTTGTTCATGGTGTTCACTTAGATGTTAGTGCTGGTGTTGTAGTTGGTGTTGATGCTGAAATGATTGTGGTGTTCTCGTTGATGTTAGTGCAGGTGTTGTAGTTGGTGTTGATGCTGAAATGATTGTGGTGTTCTCGTTGATGTTAGTGCAGGTGTTGTAGTGGGTATTGATGCTGATTTGATTTTGGTGCTCACGTTGGTGTTAGTGCTGGTTTTGTCGTGTTTGTTGATGCTGACTTGATTGTGGTGCTCATGTTGATGTTTGTGCTGGTGTTGTAGTGAGTGTTGATGCTGATTTAATTGTGATGCTCACGTTGATGTTCGTGCTGGTGTTTAAGTGTTTGTTGATACTGATTTGTTTATGGTGCTCACGTTAATGTTAATGCTGGTATTGGAGTGTGTGTTGAATCAGATTTGAAAATGGTGCTCACGTTGAGAATCGTGCTTGTGTTGTAGTGGGTGTTGATGCTGATTTGATTTTGGTGCTCATGTTGGTGTTAGTGCTGGTTTTGTCGTGTTTTTGATGCTGATTTGATTATGGTGTTCAGGTTGATGTTAGTGCTGGTGTTGTCGTGTTTGGTGATGCTGATTTGATGATGGGGCTCAGGTTGATTTTCGTGCTGTTGTCGTGGTGTTTGATGATGCTGATTTGATTTTGGTGCTGGCGTTGATGTTAGTGACTGTGTTGTAGTGGGGGTTGATGCTGATTTGATTATGGTGATCACGTTGAAATTAGCGCTTGTGTTCTAGTTGGTGTTGATGCTGTTTTGATTATGGTGTTCACGTTGATGTTCGTGCTGGTGTTGTGGTGCGTTTTGATGCTGATTTGATTATGGTGCTCATGTTTTTGTTCGTGCTGGTGTTGTAGTTGGTGTTGATGCTGATTTGGTTATGGTGCTCTCGTTGATGTTAGTGCTGGTGTTTCAGTGTTTGTTGATGCTGATTTGATTATGGTGCTCACGTTGATGTTAGTGCTGGTGTTGTGGTAGGTTTTGATGCTGAAATGAATATGGTGGTTACGTTTTTCTTCGTGGTGGTGTTGTAGTTGGTGTTGATGCTGATTTGATTATGGTGCTCACGTTGATGTTAGGGCTTGTGTTTCAGTGTTTGTTGATGCTGATTTGTTTATGTTGCTCACGTTAATGTTAGTGCTGGTGTTGGAGTGTGTGTTGAATCAGATTTGAATATGGTGCTCACTTTGATGATCGTGCTTGTGTTGTAGTGGGTGTTGATGCTGATTTGATTTTGGTGCTCATGTTGATGTTAGTGCTGGTGTTGTCGTGTTTGGTGATGCTGATTTGATGATGGGGTTCAGGATGATTTTCGTGCTGTTGTCGTGGTGTTTGATGATGCTGATTTGATTATGGTATTCATGTTGATGTTAGCGCTGGTGTTGTAGTGGTTGTTGATCCTGATTTGGTTATGGTGCTCACGTTGATGTTAGTGCTGCTGTTTAAGTGGGTTTTGATGCTGATTTGATTATGGTGCTCACGTTGATGTTACTGCTGGTGTTGTGGTTGGTTTTGATGCTGAAATGGATATGGTGGTTACATTTTTGTTCGTGGTGGTGTTGTAGTTGGTTTTGATGCTGATTTGATTATGGTGCTCACGTTGATGTTAGTGCTGCTGTTTAAGTGGGTTTTGATGCTGATTTGATTATGGTGCTCACGTTGTTTTTACTGCTGGTGTTGTAGTTGGTGATGATGCTGATTTGATTATGGTGCTCACGTTAATGTTAGGGTTGGTGTTTAAGTGGGTGTTGATGCTGATTTGATTATGGTATTCACGTTGATGTTAGTGCTGTTGTTGTAGTGGGTGTTGATACTGATTTGATTATGGTGCACATTTTGGTGATTGTGCTAGTGTTGTAGTGGATGTTTATGCAGATTTGATTATGGTGCTCACATTGATGTGAGTGCTGGTGTTTAAGTGGGTGTTGATGCTGATTTGATTATGGTATTCACGTTGCTGTTAGTGCTGGTGTTGTAGTTGGTGCTGATGCTGATTTGATTATGGTGCTCACGTTGATGTTCGGCTGGTGTTGTGGTGGGTTTTGATGCTGAAATGAATATGGTGTTTACGTTTTTGTTCGTGGTGGTGTTGTAGTTGTAGATGCTGATTTGATTATGGTGCTCACGTTGATGTTAGGGCTGGTGTTTAAGTGGGTGTTGATGCTGATTTGATTATGGTGCTCACGTTGTTGTTACTGCTGATGTTGTAGTTGGTGTTGATGCTGATTTGATTATCGTGCTCATGTTCATGTTAGGGCTGGTGTTTAAGTGGGTGTTGATGCTGATTTGATTATGGTATTCATGTTGATGTTAGCGCTGGTGTTGTAGTGGGTGTTGATCCTGATTTGGGTATGGTGCTTACGTTGATGTTAGTGCTGGTGTTGTAGTTGGTGTTGATGCTGATTTGATTATGTTGCTCACGTTGACGTTAGTACTGGTGTTGAAGTGGGTGTTGATGCTGAAATGATTGTGGTGCTCACGTTAACGTTAGTGCTGGTGTTGGAGTGTGTGTTGAATCAGATTTGAATATGGTGCTCACGTTGAGGATCGTGCTTGTGTTGTAGTGGGTGTTGATGCTGGTTTGATTATTGTGCTCACGTTGATGTTAGTGCTGGTGTTGTGATGGGGGTTGATGCTGATTTGATTATGGTGCTCACGTTGATTTTACAGCTGATGTTGGAGTGAGTGTTGATACTTATTTGATTATGGTGCTCACATTGATGTTAGTGCTAGTGTTGTAGTGGGGGTTGATGCTGATTTGATGATGGCGCTCACGTTGATGTTAGTGCTGGTGTTTAAGTGGGTTTTGATGCTGATTTGATTATGGTGCTCACGATGTTGTTACTGCTGGTGTTGTAGTTGGTGTTGATGCTGATTTGATTATGATGCTCACGTTAATGTTCGGGCTGGTGTTTATATGGGTGTTGGTGCTGATTTGATTATGGTGCTCACGTTGATGTTAGTGCTGGTGTTGTAGTGGGAGTTGCTGCTGATTTGTTCATGGTGTTCACTTAGATGTTAGTGCTGGTGTTGTAGTTGGTGTTGATGCTGAAATGATTGTGGTGTTCTCGTTGATGTTAGTGCAGGTGTTGTAGTGGGTGTTGATGCTGATTTGATGGTAGCACTCACGATGATGTTAGTGTTGTTGTTGTGGTGGGTGTTGATGCTGATTTGATTCTGGTACTCACGTTGATGTTAGTGCCGGTGTTGGAGTGGGTGTTGATGCTGATTTGATTGTGGTGCTCACGTTGCTGTTAGAGCTCATGTTGTAGTGGGTGTCGGTGCTGATTTGATGATGGTGCTCCCGTTGATGTTACTGCTGGTGTTGTGGTTGGTGTTGATGCTGATTTGATTGTGTTGCTCACTTTGATGTTAGGGCTGGTCTTGAAGTTGGGGTTGATGCTGATTTGATTGTGGTGCTCACGTTGATGTTAGTGCTGGTGTTGTAGTGAGTGCTGATGCTGATCTGATTGTGGTGCTCACGTTGATGTTCGGCTGGTGTTGTGTTGGGTTTTGATGCTGAAATGAATATGGTGTTTACGTTTTTGTTCGTGGTGGTGTTGTAGTTGTTGTTGATGCTGATTTGATTATGGTGCTCATGTTGATGTTAGTGCTGGTGTTTAAGTGGGTGTTGATGCTGATTTGATTATGGTATTCATGTTGATGTTAGTGCTGGTGTTGTAGCTGGTGTTGATGCTGATTTGATTATGTTGCTCACGTTGATGTTAGTGCTGGTGTTGTAGTTGGTGTTGATGCTGAAATGATTGTGGTGCTCACGTTGATGTTACTGCTGGTGTTGGAGTGTGTGTTGAATCAGATTTGAATATGGTGCTCACGTTGAGACTCGTGCTTGTGTTGTAGTGGGTATTGATGCTGATTTGATTTTGGTGCTCACGTTGGTGTTAGTGCTGGCTTTGTCGTGTTTTTGATGCTGATTTGATTATGGTGTTCAGTATGATGTTAGTGCTGGTGTTGTCGTGTTTGGTGATGCTGATTTGATGATGGGGCTCAGGTTGATTTTCGTGCTGTTATCGTGGTGTTTGATGATGCTGATTTGATTTTGGTGCTCGCGTTGATGTTAGTGCTTGTGTTGTAGTGGGGGTTGATGCTGATTTGATTACGGTGATCCCGTTGAAATTAGTGCTTGTGTTCTAGTTGGTGTTGATGCTGTTTTAATTATGGTGCTCACGTTGATGTTAGTGCTGGTGTTGTAGTTGGTGTTGATGCTGATTTGGTTATGGTGCACACGTTGATGTTAGTGCTGGTGTTGTAGTTTGTGTTGATGCTGATTTGGTTATGGTGATCACGTTGATGTTAGTGCTGGTGTTGTAGTTTGTGTTGATGCTGATTTGATGTTGGTGCTCATGTTGTTGTTAGTGCTGGTGTTGTAGGTGTGTGTTGATGCTGATTTGATTGTGGTGCTCACGTTGATATTAGTGCTGGTGTTGTAGTGGGTGTCGGTGCTGATTTGATGATGGTGCTCACGTTGATATTCGTGCTGGAGTTGTGTTAGGTTTTGATGGTCATTTGATTATGGTCATCACGTTTTTGTTCGATCTGGAGTTGTAGTTGGTGTTGATGCTGATTTGGTTATGGTGCTCGTGTTGCTGTTAGTGCTGGTGTTGTAGTTGGTGCTGATGCTGATTTGATTATGGTGCTCACGTTGATGTTCGGCTGGTGTTGTGGTGGGTTTTGATGCTGAAATGAATATGGTGTTTACGTTTTTGTTCGTGGTGGTGTTGTAGTTGTTGTTGATGCTGATTTGATTATGGTGCTCACGTTGATGTTAGGGCTGGTGTTTAAGTGGGTGTTGATGCTGATTTGATTATGGTGCTCACGTTGTTGTTACTGCTGATGTTGTAGTTGGTGTTGATGCTGATTTGATTATCGTGCTCATGTTCATGTTAGGGCTGGTGTTTAAGTGGGTGTTGATGCTGATTTGATTATGGTATTCATGTTGATGTTAGCGCTGGTGTTGTAGTGGGTGTTGATCCTGATTTGGGTATGGTGCTTACGTTGATGTTAGTGCTGGTGTTGTAGTTGGTGTTGATGCTGATTTGATTATGTTGCTCACGTTGATGTTAGTACTGGTGTTGAAGTGGGTGTTGATGCTGAAATGATTGTGGTGCTCACGTTAACATTCGTGCTGGTGTTGGAGTGTGTGTTGAATCAGATTTGAATATGGTGCTCACGTTGAGGATCATGCTTGTGTTGTAGTGGGTGTTGATGCTGGTTTGATTATTGTGCTCACATTGATGTTAGTGCTGGTGTTGTGATGGGGCTTGATGCTGATTTGATTATGGTGCTCACGTTGATTTTACAGCTGAAGTTGGAGTGAGTGTTGATACTTATTTGATTATGGTGCTCACATTGATGTTAGTGCTAGTGTTGTAGTGGTGGTTGATGCTGATTTGATTATGGTGCTCACGTTGATGTTAGTGCTGGTGTTGTAGTGGGTGTTGATGCTGATTTGATAATGGTGCTCACGTAGACGTTAGTGCTGGTGTTGTAGTGGGTACTGATGCTGATTTGATTTTGGTGCTCACGTTGGTGTTAGTGCTGGCTTTGTCGTGTTTTTGATGCTGATTTGATTATGGTGTTCAGGTTGATGTTAGTGCTGGTGTTGTCGTGTTTGGTGATGCTGATTTGATGATGGGGCTCAGGTTGATTTTCGTGCTGTTGTCGTGGTGTTTGATGATGCTGATTTGATTTTGGTGCTGGCGTTGATGTTAGTGACTGTGTTGTAGTGGGGGTTGATGCTGATTTGATTATGGTGATCACGTTGAAATTAGCGCTTGTGTTCTAGTTGGTGTTGATGCTGTTTTGATTATGGTGCTCACGTTGATGTTAGTGCTGGTGTTGTGGTAGGTTTTGATGCTGAAATGAATATGGTGGTTACGTTTTTGTTCGTGGTGGTGTTGTAGTTGGTGTTGATGCTGATTTGATTATGGTGCTCACGTTGATGTTAGTGCTGCTGTTTAAGTGGGTTTTGATGCTGATTTGATTATGGTGCTCACGTTAATGTTAGGGCTGGTGTTTAAGTGGGTGTTGATGCTGAGATGGTTATGGTATTCACGTTGATTTTAGTGCTGGTGTTGTAGTGGGTGTTGATTCTGATTTGATTATGGTGTTCACATTGATGTTAGTTCTGGTGTTGTAGTTGGTGTTGATGCTGATTTGATTATGTTGCTCACGTTGATGTTAGTGCTGGTGTTGGAGTGGGTGTGGTTGCTGAAATGATTGTGGTGCTCACGTTGATGTTAGTGCAGGTGTTGCAGTCGGTGTTAATGCTGATTTGAAGGTGGCGCTCACGTTGATGTTAGTGCTGGTGTTGTAGTGAGTGTTGATGCTGATTTGATGGTGGCACTCACGATAATGTTAGTGCTGTTGTTGTAGTGGGTGTTGATACTGATTTGATTATGGTGCACATTTTGGTGATTGTGCTAGTGTTGTAGTGGATGTTTATGCAGAATTGATTATGGTGCTCACATTGATGTGAGTGCTGGTGTAGTAGTGGGTGTTGATGCTGATTTGATGATGGTGCTCACGTTGATGTTAGTGCTGGTGTTTAAGTGGGTGTTGGTGCTGATTTGATTATGGTGCTCACGTTGATGTTAGTGCTGGCGTTGTAGTGGGAGTTGCTGCTGATTTGTTTATGGTGTTCACGTAGATGTTAGTGCTGGTGTTGTAGTTGGTGTTGATGCTGAAATGATTGTGGTGCTCACGTTGATGTTAGTGCTGGTGTTGTAGTGGGTTTTGATGCTGATTTGATGGTAGCACTCACGATGATGTTAGTGTTGTTGTTGTGGTGGGTGTTGATGCTGATTTGATTATGGTGCTCACGTTGTTGTTAGTGCTGGTGTTGAAGTGGGTGTTGATGCTGAAATGATTGTGGTGCTCACGTTAATATTAGTGCTGGTGTTTGAGTGTGTGTTGAATCAGATTTGAATATGGTGCTCACGTTGAGGATCGTGCTTGTGTTGTAGTGGGTATTGATGCTGATTTGATTTTGGTGCTCACGTTGGTGTTAGTGCTGGTTTTGTCGTGTTTGTTGATGCTGACGTGATTGTGGTGCTCATGTTGATGTTTGTGCTGGTGTTGTAGTGAGTGTTGATGCTGATTTTATTGTGATGCTCACGTTGATGTTCGTGCTGGTGTTTAAGTGTTTGTTGATACTGATTTGTTTATGGTGCTCACGTTAATGTTAATGCTGGTATTGGAGTGTGTGTTGAATCAGATTTGAAAATGGTGCTCACGTTGAGAATCGTGCTTGTGTTGTAGTGGGTGTTGATGCTGATTTGATTTTGGTGCTCATGTTGGTGTTAGTGCTGGTTTTGTCGTGTTTTTGATGCTGATTTGATTATGGTGTTCAGGTTGATGTTAGTGCTGGTGTTGTCGTGTTTGGTGATGCTGATTTGATGATGGGGCTCAGGTTGATGTTCGTGCTGTTGTCGTGGTGTTTGATGATGCTGATTTGATTTTGGTGCTGGCGTTGATGTTAGTGACTGTGTTGTAGTGGGGGTTGATGCTGATTTGATTATGGTGATCACGTTGAAATTAGCGCTTGTGTTCTAGTTGGTGTTGATGCTGTTTTGATTATGGTGTTCACGTTGATGTTCGTGCTGGTGTTGTGGTGCGTTTTGATGCTGATTTGATTATGGTGCTCATGTTTTTGTTCGTGCTGGTGTTGTAGTTGGTGTTGATGCTGATTTGGTTATGGTGCTCTCGTTGATGTTAGTGCTGGTGTTTCAGTGTTTGTTGATGCTGATTTGATTATGGTGCTCACGTTGATGTTAGTGCTGGTGTTGTGGTAGGTTTTGATGCTGAAATGAATATGGTGGTTACGTTTTTCTTCGTGGTGGTGTTGTAGTTGGTGTTGATGCTGAGTTGATTATGGTGCTCACGTTGATGTTAGGGCTTGTGTTTCAGTGTTTGTTGATGCTGATTTGTTTATGTTGCTCACGTTAATGTTAGTGCTGGTGTTGGAGTGTGTGTTGAATCAGATTTGAATATGGTGCTCACTTTGATGATCGTGCTTGTGTTGTAGTGGGTGTTGATGCTGATTTGATTTTGGTGCTCACGTTGATGTTAGTGCTGGTGTTGTCGTGTTTGGTGATGCTGATTTGATGATGGGGTTCAGGATGATTTTCGTGCTGTTGTCGTGGTGTTTGATGATGCTGATTTGATTATGGTATTCATGTTGATGTTAGCGCTGGTGTTGTAGTGGTTGTTGATCCTGATTTGGTTATGGTGCTCACGTTGAAATTAGCGCTTGTGTTCTAGTTGGTGTTGATGCTGTTTTGATTATGGTGTTCACGTTGATGTTCGTGCTGGTGTTGTGGTGCGTTTTGATGCTGATTTGATTATGGTGCTCATGTTTTTGTTCGTGCTGGTGTTGTAGTTGGTGTTGATGCTGATTTGGTTATGGTGCTCTCGTTGATGTTAGTGCTGGTGTTTCAGTGTTTGTTGATGCTGATTTGATTATGGTGCTCACGTTGATGTTAGTGCTGGTGTTGTGGTAGGTTTTGATGCTGAAATGAATATGGTGGTTACGTTTTTCTTCGTGGTGGTGTTGTAGTTGGTGTTGATGCTGATTTGATTATGGTGCTCACGTTGATGTTAGGGCTTGTGTTTCAGTGTTTGTTGATGCTGATTTGTTTATGTTGCTCACGTTAATGTTAGTGCTGGTGTTGGAGTGTGTGTTGAATCAGATTTGAATATGGTGCTCACTTTGATGATCGTGCTTGTGTTGTAGTGGGTGTTGATGCTGATTTGATTTTGGTGCTCACGTTGATGTTACTGCTGGTGTTGTGGTTGGTTTTGATGCTGAAATGGATATGGTGGTTACATTTTTGTTCGTGGTGGTGTTGTAGTTGGTTTTGATGCTGATTTGATTATGGTGCTCACGTTGATGTTAGTGCTGCTGTTTAAGTGGGTTTTGATGCTGATTTGATTATGGTGCTCACGTTGATGTTACTGCTGGTGTTGTAGTTGGTGATGATGCTGATTTGATTATGGTGCTCACGTTAATGTTAGGGTTGGTGTTTAAGTGGGTGTTGATGCTGATTTGATTATGGTATTCACGTTGATGTTAGTGCTGTTGTTGTAGTGGGTGTTGATACTGATTTGATTATGGTGCACATTTTGGTGATTGTGCTAGTGTTGTAGTGGATGTTTATGCAGATTTGATTATGGTGCTCACATTGATGTGAGTGCTGGTGTTTAAGTGGGTGTTGATGCTGATTTGATTATGGTATTCACGTTGCTGTTAGTGCTGGTGTTGTAGTTGGTGCTGATGCTGATTTGATTATGGTGCTCACGTTGATGTTCGGCTGGTGTTGTGGTGGGTTTTGATGCTGAAATGAATATGGTGTTTACGTTTTTGTTCGTGGTGGTGTTGTAGTTGTTGTAGATGCTGATTTGATTATGGTGCTCACGTTGATGTTAGGGCTGGTGTTTAAGTGGGTGTTGATGCTGATTTGATTATGGTGCTCACGTTGTTGTTACTGCTGATGTTGTAGTGGGTGTTGATGCTGATTTGATTATCGTGCTCATGTTCATGTTAGGGCTGGTGTTTAAGTGGGTGTTGATGCTGATTTGATTATGGTATTCATGTTGATGTTAGCGCTGGTGTTGTAGTGGGTGTTGATCCTGATTTGGGTATGGTGCTTACGTTGATGTTAGTGCTGGTGTTGTAGTTGGTGTTGATGCTGATTTGATTATGTTGCTCACGTTGACGTTAGTACTGGTGTTGAAGTGGGTGTTGATGCTGAAATGATTGTGGTGCTCACGTTAACGTTAGTGCTGGTGTTGGAGTGTGTGTTGAATCAGATTTGAATATGGTGCTCACGTTGAGGATCGTGCTTGTGTTGTAGTGGGTGTTGATGCTGGTTTGATTATTGTGCTCACGTTGATGTTAGTGCTGGTGTTGTGAAGGGGGTTGATGCTGATTTGATTATGGTGCTCACGTTGATTTTACAGCTGATGTTGGAGTGAGTGTTGATACTTATTTGATTATGGTGCTCACATTGATGTTAGTGCTAGTGTTGTAGTGGGGGTTGATGCTGATTTGATGATGGTGCTCACGTTGATGTTAGTGCTGGTGTTGTAGTGGGTGTTGATGCTGATTTGATAATGGTGCTCACGTAGACGTTAGTGCTGGTGTTGTAGTGGGTATTGATGCTGATTTGATTTTGGTGCTCACGTTGGTGTTAGTGCTGGCTTTGTCGTGTTTTTGATGCTGATTTGATTATGGTGTTCAGGTTGATGTTAGTGCTGGTGTTGTCGTGTTTGGTGATGCTGATTTGATGATGGGGCTCAGGTTGATTTTCGTGCTGTTATCGTGGTGTTTGATGATGCTGATTTGATTTTGGTGCTGGCGTTGATGTTAGTGACTGTGTTGTAGTGGGGGTTGATGCTGATTTGATTATGGTGATCACGTTGAAATTAGCGCTTGTGTTCTAGTTGGTGTTGATGCTGTTTTGATTATGGTGCTCACGTTGATGTTAGTGCTGGTGTTGTAGTAGGTGTCGGTGCTGATTTGGTGATGCTGCTCACATTGATGTTAGTGCTGGTGTTGTGGTAGGTTTTGATGCTGAAATGAATATGGTGGTTACGTTTTTGTTCGTGCTGGTGTTGTAGTTGGTGTTGATGCTGATTTGATTATGGTGCTCACGTTGATGTTAGTGCTGCTGTTTAAGTGGGTTTTGATGCTGATTTGATTATGGTGCTCACGTTAATGTTAGGGCTGGTGTTTAAGTGGGTGTTGATGCTGATTTGGTTATGGTATTCACGTTGATGTTAGTGTTGGTGTTGTAGTGGGTGTTGATGCTGATTTGATTATGGTGTTCACGTTGATGTTAGTGCTGGTGTTGTAGTGGGTGTTGATGCTGAAATGATTGTGGTGCTCACGTTGATGTTAGTGCAGGTGTTGCAGTCAGTGTTGATGCTGATTTGAAGGTGGCGCTCACGTTGATGTTAGTGCTGGTGTTGTAGTGAGTGTTGATGCTGATTTGATGGTGGCACTCACGATAATGTTCGTGCTGTTGTTGTAGTGGGTGTTGATACTGATTTGATTATGGTGCACATTTTGGTGATTGTGCTAGTGTTGTAGTGGATGTTTATGCAGATTTGATTATGGTACTCACATTGATGTGAGTGCTGGTGTTGTAGTGGGTGTTGATGCTGATTTGATGATGGTGCTCACGTTGATGTTAGTGCTGGTGTTTCAGTGTTTGTTGATGCTGATTTGATTATGGTGCTCACGTTGATGTTAGTGCTGGTGTTGTGGTAGGTTTTGATGCTGAAATGAATATGGTGGTTACGTTTTTCTTCGTGGTGGTGTTGTAGTTGGTGTTGATGCTGAGTTGATTATGGTGCTCACGTTGATGTTCGTGCTGGTGTTTAAGTGTTTGTTGATACTGATTTGTTTATGGTGCTCACGTTAATGTTAATGCTGGTATTGGAGTGTGTGTTGAATCAGATTTGAAAATGGTGCTCACGTTGAGAATCGTGCTTGTGTTGTAGTGGGTGTTGATGCTGATTTGATTTTGGTGCTCATGTTGGTGTTAGTGCTGGTTTTGTCGTGTTTTTGATGCTGATTTGATTATGGTGTTCAGGTTGATGTTAGTGCTGGTGTTGTCGTGTTTGGTGATGCTGATTTGATGATGGGGCTCAGGTTGATGTTCGTGCTGTTGTCGTGGTGTTTGATGATGCTGATTTGATTTTGGTGCTGGCGTTGATGTTAGTGACTGTGTTGTAGTGGGGGTTGATGCTGATTTGATTATGGTGATCACGTTGAAATTAGCGCTTGTGTTCTAGTTGGTGTTGATGCTGTTTTGATTATGGTGTTCACGTTGATGTTCGTGCTGGTGTTGTGGTGCGTTTTGATGCTGATTTGATTATGGTGCTCATGTTTTTGTTCGTGCTGGTGTTGTAGTTGGTGTTGATGCTGATTTGGTTATGGTGCTCTCGTTGATGTTAGTGCTGGTGTTTCAGTGTTTGTTGATGCTGATTTGATTATGGTGCTCACGTTGATGTTAGTGCTGGTGTTGTGGTAGGTTTTGATGCTGAAATGAATATGGTGGTTACGTTTTTCTTCGTGGTGGTGTTGTAGTTGGTGTTGATGCTGAGTTGATTATGGTGCTCACGTTGATGTTAGGGCTTGTGTTTCAGTGTTTGTTGATGCTGATTTGTTTATGTTGCTCACGTTAATGTTAGTGCTGGTGTTGGAGTGTGTGTTGAATCAGATTTGAATATGGTGCTCACTTTGATGATCGTGCTTGTGTTGTAGTGGGTGTTGATGCTGATTTGATGTTGGTGCTCACGTTGATGTTAGTGCTGGTGTTGTCGTGTTTGGTGATGCTGATTTGATGATGGGGTTCAGGATGATTTTCGTGCTGTTGTCGTGGTGTTTGATGATGCTGATTTGATTATGGTATTCATGTTGATGTTAGCGCTGGTGTTGTAGTGGTTGTTGATCCTGATTTGGTTATGGTGCTCACGTTGAAATTAGCGCTTGTGTTCTAGTTGGTGTTGATGCTGTTTTGATTATGGTGTTCACGTTGATGTTCGTGCTGGTGTTGTGGTGCGTTTTGATGCTGATTTGATTATGGTGCTCATGTTTTTGTTCGTGCTGGTGTTGTAGTTGGTGTTGATGCTGATTTGGTTATGGTGCTCTCGTTGATGTTAGTGCTGGTGTTTCAGTGTTTGTTGATGCTGATTTGATTATGGTGCTCACGTTGATGTTAGTGCTGGTATTGTGGTAGGTTTTGATGCTGAAATGAATATGGTGGTTACGTTTTTCTTCGTGGTGGTGTTGTAGTTGGTGTTGATGCTGATTTGATTATGGTGCTCACGTTGATGTTAGGGCTTGTGTTTCAGTGTTTGTTGATGCTGATTTGTTTATGTTGCTCACGTTAATGTTAGTGCTGGTGTTGGAGTGTGTGTTGAATCAGATTTGAATATGGTGCTCACTTTGATGATCGTGCTTGTGTTGTAGTGGGTGTTGATGCTGATTTGATTTTGGTGCTCACGTTGATGTTACTGCTGGTGTTGTGGTTGGTTTTGATGCTGAAATGGATATGGTGGTTACATTTTTGTTCGTGGTGGTGTTGTAGTTGGTTTTGATGCTGATTTGATTATGGTGCTCACGTTGATGTTAGTGCTGCTGTTTAAGTGGGTTTTGATGCTGATTTGATTATGGTGCTCACGTTGATGTTACTGCTGGTGTTGTAGTTGGTGATGATGCTGATTTGATTATGGTGCTCACGTTAATGTTAGGGTTGGTGTTTAAGTGGGTGTTGATGCTGATTTGATTATGGTATTCACGTTGATGTTAGTGCTGTTGTTGTAGTGGGTGTTGATACTGATTTGATTATGGTGCACATTTTGGTGATTGTGCTAGTGTTGTAGTGGATGTTTATGCAGATTTGATTATGGTGCTCACATTGATGTGAGTGCTGGTGTTTAAGTGGGTGTTGATGCTGATTTGATTATGGTATTCACGTTGCTGTTAGTGCTGGTGTTGTAGTTGGTGCTGATGCTGATTTGATTATGGTGCTCACGTTGATGTTCGGCTGGTGTTGTGGTGGGTTTTGATGCTGAAATGAATATGGTGTTTACGTTTTTGTTCGTGGTGGTGTTGTAGTTGTTGTAGATGCTGATTTGATTATGGTGCTCACGTTGATGTTAGGGCTGGTGTTTAAGTGGGTGTTGATGCTGATTTGATTATGGTGCTCACGTTGTTGTTACTGCTGATGTTGTAGTGGGTGTTGATGCTGATTTGATTATCGTGCTCATGTTCATGTTAGGGCTGGTGTTTAAGTGGGTGTTGATGCTGATTTGATTATGGTATTCATGTTGATGTTAGCGCTGGTGTTGTAGTGGGTGTTGATCCTGATTTGGGTATGGTGCTTACGTTGATGTTAGTGCTGGTGTTGTAGTTGGTGTTGATGCTGATTTGATTATGTTGCTCACGTTGACGTTAGTACTGGTGTTGAAGTGGGTGTTGATGCTGAAATGATTGTGGTGCTCACGTTAACGTTAGTGCTGGTGTTGGAGTGTGTGTTGAATCAGATTTGAATATGGTGCTCACGTTGAGGATCGTGCTTGTGTTGTAGTGGGTGTTGATGCTGGTTTGATTATTGTGCTCACGTTGATGTTAGTGCTGGTGTTGTGAAGGGGGTTGATGCTGATTTGATTATGGTGCTCACGTTGATTTTACAGCTGATGTTGGAGTGAGTGTTGATACTTATTTGATTATGGTGCTCACATTGATGTTAGTGCTAGTGTTGTAGTGGGGGTTGATGCTGATTTGATGATGGTGCTCACGTTGATGTTAGTGCTGGTGTTGTAGTGGGTGTTGATGCTGATTTGATAATGGTGCTCACGTAGACGTTAGTGCTGGTGTTGTAGTGGGTATTGATGCTGATTTGATTTTGGTGCTCACGTTGGTGTTAGTGCTGGCTTTGTCGTGTTTTTGATGCTGATTTGATTATGGTGTTCAGGTTGATGTTAGTGCTGGTGTTGTCGTGTTTGGTGATGCTGATTTGATGATGGGGCTCAGGTTGATTTTCGTGCTGTTATCGTGGTGTTTGATGATGCTGATTTGATTTTGGTGCTGGCGTTGATGTTAGTGACTGTGTTGTAGTGGGGGTTGATGCTGATTTGATTATGGTGATCACGTTGAAATTAGCGCTTGTGTTCTAGTTGGTGTTGATGCTGTTTTGATTATGGTGCTCACGTTGATGTTAGTGCTGGTGTTGTAGTAGGTGTCGGTGCTGATTTGGTGATGCTGCTCACATTGATGTTAGTGCTGGTGTTGTGGTAGGTTTTGATGCTGAAATGAATATGGTGGTTACGTTTTTGTTCGTGCTGGTGTTGTAGTTGGTGTTGATGCTGATTTGATTATGGTGCTCACGTTGATGTTAGTGCTGCTGTTTAAGTGGGTTTTGATGCTGATTTGATTATGGTGCTCACGTTAATGTTAGGGCTGGTGTTTAAGTGGGTGTTGATGCTGATTTGGTTATGGTATTCACGTTGATGTTAGTGTTGGTGTTGTAGTGGGTGTTGATGCTGATTTGATTATGGTGTTCACGTTGATGTTAGTGCTGGTGTTGTAGTGGGTGTTGATGCTGAAATGATTGTGGTGCTCACGTTGATGTTAGTGCAGGTGTTGCAGTCAGTGTTGATGCTGATTTGAAGGTGGCGCTCACGTTGATGTTAGTGCTGCTGTTGTAGTGAGTGTTGATGCTGATTTGATGGTGGCACTCACGATAATGTTAGTGCTGTTGTTGTAGTGGGTGTTGATACTGATTTGATTATGGTGCACATTTTGGTGATTGTGCTAGTGTTGTAGTGGATGTTTATGCAGATTTGATTATGGTACTCACATTGATGTGAGTGCTGGTGTTGTAGTGGGTGTTGATGCTGATTTGATGATGGTGCTCACGTTGATGTTAGTGCTGATGTTTAAGTGGGTTTTGATGCTGATTTGATTATGGTGCTCACGTTGTTGTTACTGCTGGTGTTGTAGTTGGTGTTGATGCTGATTTGATTATGATGCTCACGTTAATGTTCGGGCTGGTGTTTAAGTGGGTGTTGGTGCTGATTTGATTATGGTGCTCACGTTGATGTTTGTGCTGGTGTTGTAGTGGGAGTTGCTGCTGATTTGTTTATGGTGTTCACGTAGATGTTAGTGCTGGTGTTGTAGTTGATGTTGATGCTGAAATGATTGTGGTGCTCACGTTGATGTTAGTGCTGGTGTTGTAGTGGGTGTTGATGCTGATTTGATTATGGCGCTCACGTTGATGTTAGTGCTGGTGTTGAAGTGCGTGTTGATGCTGAAATGATTGTGGTGCTCACGTTAATATTAGTGCTGGTGTTGGAGTGTGTGTTGAATCAGATTTGAATATGGTGCTCACGTTGAGGATCGTGCTTGTGTTTTAGTGGGTGTTGATGCTGATTTGATTTTGGTGCTCACGTTGGTGTTAGTGCTGGTTTTGTCGTGTTTGTTGATGCTGATTTGATTTTGGTGCTCACGTTGGTGTTAGTGCTGGTTTTGTCGTGTTTGTTGATGCTGACTTGATTATGGTGCTCATGTTGATGTTTGTGCTGGTGTTGTAGTGAGTGTTGATGCTGATTTGATTGTGATGCTCACGTTGATGTTCGTGCTGGTGTTTAAGTGTTTGTTGATACTGATTTGTTTATGGTGCTCACGTTAATGTTAATGCTGGTATTGGAGTGTGTGTTGAATCAGATTTGAATATGGTGCTCACGTTGAGAATCGTGCTTGTGTTGTAGTGGGTGTTGATGCTGATTTGATTTTGGTGCTCATGTTGGTGTTAGTGCTGGCTTTGTCGTGTTTTTGATGCTGATTTGATTATGGTGTTTATGTTGATGTTAGTGCTGGTGTTGTTGTGTTTGGTGATGCTGATTTGATGATGGGGCTCAGGTTGATTTTCGTGCTGTTGTCGTGGTGTTTGATGATGCTGATTTGATTCTGGTATTCATGTTGATGTTAGCGCTGGTGTTGTAGTGGGTGTTGATCCTCATTTGATTATGGTGCTCACGTTGATGTTAGTGCTGCTGTTTAAGTGGGTTTTGATGCTGATTTGATTATGGTGCTCACGTTGCTGTTACTGCTGGTGTTGTAGTTGGTGATGATGCTGATTTGATTATGGTGCTCACGTTAATGTTAGGGCTGGTTTTTAAGTGGGTGTTGATGCTGATTTGATTATGGTATTCACGTTGATTATGGTGCACATTTTGGTGATTGTGCTAGTGTTGTAGTGGATGTTTATGCAGATTTGATTATGGTGCTCACATTGATGTGAGTGCTGGTGTTTAAGGGGGTGTTGATGCTGATTTGATTATGGTATTCACGTTGATGTTAGTGCTGGTGTTGGAGTGGGTGTTGATGCTGATTTGATAATGGTGCTCACGTAGACGTTAGTGCTGGTGTTGTAGTGGATATTGATGCTGATTTGATTTTGGTGCTCACGTTGGTGTTAGTGCTGGCTTTGTCGTGTTTTTGATGCTGATTTGATTATGGTGTTCAGGTTGATGTTAGTGCTGGTGTTGTCGTGTTTGGTGATGCTGATTTGATGATGGGGCTCAGGTTGATTTTCGTGCTGTTGTCGTGGTGTTTGATGATGCTGATTTGATTTTGGTGCTGGCGTTGATGTTAGTGACTGTGTTGTAGTGGGGGTTGATGCTGATTTGATTATGGTGATCACGTTGAAATTAGCGCTTGTGTTCTAGTTGGTGTTGATGTTTTTTTGATTATGGTGCTCACGTTGATGTTAGTGCTGGTGTTGTAGTGGGTGTTGGTGCTGATTTGGTTATGGTGCTCACGTTGATGTTAGTGCTGGTGTTGTGGTAGGTTTTCATGTTGAAATGAATATGGTGGTTACGTTTTTGTTCGTGGTGGTTTTGTAGTTGGTGTTGATGCTGATTTGATTATGGTGCTCACGTTGACGTTAGTGCTGGTGTTGGAGTGTGTGTTGAATCAGATTTGAATATGGTGCTCACGTTGATGTTAGTGCTTGTGTTGTAGTGGTTGTCGGTGCTGATTTGATGATGGTGCTCATGTTGATGTTCGTGCTGGTGTTGTAGTGGGTGCTGAAGCTGATTTGATTATTGTGCTCATGTTGATGTTTATGCTGGTGTTTAAGTGGGTGTTCATGCTAATTTGATTATGTTGCTCACGTTGATTTTAGTGCTGGTGTTGAAGTGGGTGTTGATGCTGAAATGATTGTGGCGCTCACGATGATGTTAGTGCTGTTGTTGTAGTGGATGTTGATACTGATTTGATAGTGGTGCTCATGTGGTTGTTAGTGCACGTGTTGTAGTGTGTGTCAGTGCTGATTTGATTATGGTGCTCACTTTGATGTTAGTGCTGGTGTTGGATTGTGTGTTTGATCAGATTTGAATATTGTGCTCACGTTGATGATCGTGCTTGTGTTGTAGTGGGTGTTGATGCTGATTTGATTTTGGTGTTCAGGTTGATGTTAGTGCTGGTTTTGTCGTGTTTGGTTATTTGATAATGGGGCTCAGGTTGATTTTTGTGCTGTTGTCGTGGTGTTTGATGATGCTGATTTGATTTTGGTGCTCGCGTTAATGTTAGTGCCTGTGTTGTAGTGGGTGTTGATACTGATTTGATTATCGTGCACACTTTGATGATTGTGCTTGTGTTGTAGTGGGTGTTGATGCAGATTTGAATATGGTGATTTGATGGTGTTAGGGCTGATGTTTAAGTGGGTGTTGATGCTGATTTGATTATGGTGCTCACATTGTTGTTACTGCTGGTGTTGTAGTTGGTGATGATGCTGATTTGATTATGTTGCTCACGTTAATGTTAGGGCTGGTGTTTAAGTGAGTGTTGATGCTGAAATGATTGTGGTGCTCATGCGGATGTTAGTACTGGTGTTGTAGTGAGTGTTGATTCTGATTTGATTATGGTGCTCACGTTGATGTTCGTGCTGGTGCTGAAGTGGGTGTTGATGCTGATTTGATTATGGTGCTCACGTTGATGTTAATGCTTGTCTTGTAGTTGGTTTTGATGCTGATTTGATTTTGGTTCTCACATTGATGTTATTGCTTGTGTTGTAGTTGGTGTTGATGCTGATTTGATTATGGTGCTCATGTTGATGTTAGTGCTGGTGTTGTAGTGGGTGTTGATGCTGATTTGATTGTGGTGCTAACGTTGATGTTAGTGGTAATGTTGTAGTGGGAGTCGATGCTGATTTTATTATGGTGCTCACGTTGATGTTAGTGCTGGGTTTGGAGAGGATGTTGATGCTTATTTCATTGTGGTGCTCACGTTGATGTTATTGCCGGAGTTATAGTAGATGTTGATGCTGATTTCATTATGATGCTCACGTTGATGTTGGTTTTGGTGTTGTAGAGGGTGTTGATGCTGATATGATAATGTATCTCACGTTGATGTTAGTGCTGGTGTTGTAGGTGGGTGTTGATGCTGATTTGATTATAGTGCTCATGTTGATGTTAGTGCTGATGTTGTTTGTGGGTGTTGATAGTGTTTTCAATAAGGTGCTCACGTTGATTTTAGTGCTGGTGTTGTAGTTGGTATAGATGCTGAGTAGATGATGGTGCTCACTTTGATGTTAGTGCTGGTGTTGTAGTGGGTGTTGATGCTGATTTGATTCTGTTGCTCACGTTGATGTTCGTGCTGGTGTTGTAGTGGGTGTTGATGCTGATTTGATTCTGTTGCTGACGTTGATGTTGGTGCTGGTGTTGTAGTGGGTGTTAACGCTGATTTGATGATGGTGCTCACGATGATAGTTTTGGTGTTGTAGAGTGTGTTGATGCTGAATTGATTATGGTCCTCACGTTGATGTAAGTGTTGGTGTTGTAGTTTGCATTGATGCTGATGTGATTATGGTGCTCACATATATGTTAATGCTGGTTTGGAGGTGGGTCGTGATGGTGATTTCAATATGGTGCTGATGTTGATGTTAGTGCTGGTGTTGTAGTGGATGCTGATGCTGATTTGATTATGGTGCTCACATTGATGTTAGTGCTGGTTGTGTAGTTGGTGTTGATGCTGATTTGATTATTGTGCTCACGTTAATGTTAGTGCTGGTGTTGTCGTGGATGTTGATGCTGATTTGATTATGGTGCTCACATATATGTCAGTGCTGGTGTTGTAGGTGGGTGTTGATGCTGATTTGATTATGGTGCTTACGTTGTTGTGAGTGCTGTTGTTGTAGTGGGTGTTGATACTGATTTGATTATGGTACTCACTTTGATGTTCGTGCTAGTGTTGTATTTCATGTAGATGCTGATTTGAGTATCGTGCTCACGTGATGTTAATGCTGGTGTTGTAGTTGATGTTGATGCTGATTTGATAATGGTGCTCACGTTGTAGTTGGTGCAGGTATTGTAGTGGGATTTGATGCTGATTTGATTGTGGATCTCATGCTGATGTTCGTGCTGGAGTTGTAGTGGGTGTTGATGTTAATTTGATTATGTTGCTCACGTTGATGTTAGTGCTGGTGTTGAATTGGGTGCTGATGCTGATTTGATTATGGTGCTCACGTTGATGTTAGTGCTGGTTTTGTTGTGGGTGTTGATGCTTATTTGATTTTGATGCTCGCGTTGCTGTTAGTGCTGGTGTTGTAGTTGGTGTTTATGCTGATTTGATTATGGTGCTCACATTGTTGTTAAAGCTGTTGTCTTAGTGGGTGTTGATGCTGATTTGAATCTGGTGCTCACGTTGATGTTAGTGCTGGTGTTGTGGTGGATGTCGATGCTGATTTGATTATGGTGCTCACGTTGATGTTAGTGCTGGTATTTTAGTGGGGGTTGATTCTGATTTTATTATGGTGCTCACGTTGTTGTTAGTGCTTGTGTTGTCGTGGGTGTTGATGCTGATTTTATTATGGTGCTCACGTTGATGTTAGTGCTGATGTTGTAGTGTGTTTTGATGCTGATTTGATTCTGGTGCTCACGTTGATGTTAGTGCTGGTGTTGTACTGAGTGTTGATGCTGGTTTGATTATGGTGCTCACCTTGATGTTAGTGCTGATGTTGTCGTTGGTGGTGATGCTGATATGATTATGGTCCTTACGTTGATGTTAGTGCTGGTGTGGTCGGTGGGTGATTACAGTGATTTGATTATGGTGCTCACGTGATGTTACTGCTGGTGTTGTAGTGGGTGTTGATGCTGACTTGATTATGGTGCTCACGTTGATGTTAGTGCTTGTGTTGTAGTTGGTGTTGATGATGAATTGATTATGGTACACACGTTAATGTTAGTGTTGGTGTTGTTTTTGGCGTTGATGCTGATTTGATCATGAAGCTCACGTTGGTGTTAGTCCTGTTGTTGTAGTCGGTGTTGGTGCTGATTTGATTATGGTGCTTACGTTGATGATAGTGCTGGTGTTATAGTCGGTGTTGATGCTTCTGTTGATGTTGGCGCTGATATTCTTGGTGTTGGCATTCTTGCTATTGTTGGTGTTGATTTTGGTTCTTTGGTTCAATTTCATGTTCCTCTTGATATTAATGTGTTTTGTAGATATTTGTGTTGATGTCAGATTTGGTACCAGTATTCATGTTGATGGTGGATTTCGGGTTGATATTATTGCTTTTCTTGTGTTTGACATATTTTGTTGATGTTTGTTGTGGTGTCGGATTTGTTGCCGGTATTCATATTGACGTAGTTTTTGGTGTTGATGTTTGTGATATAAATTTTGTTGTGGATGTTGGTGCTGGTGTTCGTATTCATGTTGATTTTGCTCCTGATGTTGATTTTAGAGTTAGTATTGTTGTCGATGGTGGTTTTAATGTTCTTGCAGATGCTGATGTTTCTGATGGTGCTCATATCAATGTTGATGTGGTGCTGATGTTGTTTTTTGGCGTGTCGATATGGATATTGATTGTGATGTTCCTTTTGATGTGGATATATTTTGTGTTTGCGTTGGTTTTGTTGCTGTTGTTGGTGCTGGTGTTGATGTTTATGTTGTCATTGATGTTGGCAGTAATATTAGTGTTGGTGTTGGTGTTGTTGTTGTCTGTGATGTTGGTGTTTTCAGCAAAATCATCAACAACGCTAGCATCAACATCAATATTATCAATAACACCAACACCAATACCAGAATCAACACCAACACCAATACCAACACCAACACCAATACCAACACCAACACCAGTATCAACACCAACACCAATACCAACAGCAACACCAAAACCAACACCAGCATCAACACCAACACCAACACAAGCATCAACACCAATACTAGCATCAACATCAACACCAACACCAATACCAACACCAAAACCAACACCAGCATCAACACCAACACCAACACCAACACCAATACCATCACCAACACCAGAATCAATACCAACACCAACACAATTCCAACACCAGCATCATTACCAACACCAGCATCATTATCAACACCAACACAAACATCAACACCAGCATCAACACCAACACCAGCATCAACACCAACACCAGCATTAACACCAACAGCAACACCAACACCAGCATCAACACCAACACCAACACCAGCATCAACACCAACACCAATACCAACACCAACACCAACACCAATACCAATACCAACACCAGCATCAACACCAACACCAACATCAACACCAACACCAACACCAATTCCAATACCAACACCCTCACCAACATCAACACCAACACCAACACCAGCATCAACACCAACACCAAACCAACACCAACACCAATACCAACACCAACACCAACACCAGCATCAACACCAACACCAACACCAAAATCAACACCAACACCAACACCAATTCCAACACCAACACAAACACCAACATCAACACGAGCATCAACACCAACACCAATACGAACACCAACACCAGTATCAACACCAACACCAACCCCAACGCCAACACCAGCATCATTACCATCACCAGCATCATTACCAACACCAACACAAACACCAACACCAGCATCAATACCAACACCAATGCCAACTCCAACACCAACACCAATACCAACACCAACACCAACGCCAGCATCAACACCAACAGCAATACCAACACCAACACAACACCAACACCAGCATCAACACCAACACCAATACCAACACCAAAACCAACACCAATACCACACCAACACCAACACCAGCATCAACCCCAACACCAACACCAGCATCAAAACCAACGCCAATACCAACACCAGCATGAACACCAACACCAACAGCAATATCAACACCAACATCAACACCAACACCAGCATCAACACCAACACCAATACCAACACCAACACCGGCATCAACACCAACACCAACAGAAGCATCAACACCAACACCAGCACCAATACCAAAACCAACACCAACACCAATTCCAATACAAATACCAACACCAATACCAACAGCAGCATCAACACCAACACCAACACCAACACCAATACCAACACCAACACCAATATCAGCATCAACACCAACACCAACATCAACACCAACACCAAAACCAGCATCAACTCCAACAACAGCATCAACACAAATACCAACACCAACACCAGCATCAACACCAACACCAACCCCAATGCCAACACCAGCATCATTACCAACACCAGCATCATTACCAACACCAACACAAACATCAACACCAGCAACAACACCAACACCAACACCAACACCAGCATCAACACCAACACCAACACCAGCATCAACACCAACACCAGCATCAACACCAACACCAGCATCAACACCAACACCAGAATCAAAACCAACACCAACACCAATACCAACACCAACATCAATACCAGCACAAATAACAACACCAGCATCAACACCAAAACCAATACCAACACCAACACCAATATCAACACCAACAAAAACACCAACATCAATACCAATACCAACTCCAACATCAACATCAGCATCAACACCAACACCAACACCAGCATCAACACCAAAACCAATACCAACACCAACACCAATAACAACATCAACACCAACACAAATACCAACACCAGCATCAACATCAACACCAACACCAACACCAATACCAACACCAACACCAATACCAGCATCAACTCCAACACCAACATCTACATCAGCATCAACATCAACACCAACACCAACACCAATACCAACACCAACACCAATACCAGCAACAACACCAACACCAACATCTACACCAACACCAACACCAGCATCAACACCAACACCAATACCAAATCCAGCATCAACATCAACACCAACACCAACACCAATACCAACACCAACACCAACACCAGCATCAACACCAACCCCAACTCCAGCATCAACATCAACACCAACACCAATACCAGCATCAACACCAACACCAACATCTACACCAACACCAACTCCAGCATCAACATCAACACCAACACCAACACCAATACCAGCATCAACACCAACACCAACATCTACACCAACACCAACAGCAGCATCAACACCAACACCAAGACCAACACCAACACCAATACCAACATCAACACCAACCCCAACCCCAACTCCAGCATCAACACCAGCATCAACACCCACACCAATACCAACACCAACACCAACACCAGCATCAACACCAACCCCAACCCCAACACCAGCATTGTTACCAACACCAACACAAACACCAACACCAGCATCAACACCAACACCAATACCAACACCAACACTAATACCTACACCAACACCAGCATCAACACTAACACCAACACCAACACCAATACCAACACCAACACCAGCATCAACACCAACACCAATACCAACACCAACAACAACACCAGCATCAACACCAACACCAGCATAAGCACCAACGGCAACACCAATTCCAATACCAACACCAACAACAATACCAGCATCAACACCAACACCAACATCAACACCAACACCAACACCAATTCCAATACCAACACCAGCATCAACACCAACACCAATAGCAACACCAACACAACACCAACACCAGCATCAACACCAACACCAACATCAACACCAGCATCAACACGAACACCAATACCAACACCAACACCAACAGCTACACCAACACCAATATCAACACCAACACCAACACCAATACCAACACCAACACCAACACCAGCATCAACATCAACACCAGCATAAGCACCAACAGCAACACCAATTCCAATACCAACGCCAACACAAACACCAATACCAACGCCAACACCAACATCAATACCAACAACAATACCAACACCAGCATCAACACAAAAACCAATACCAACACCAACACCAACACCAATACCAACACCAACACCAATACCAACACCAACACCAACATCAATACCAACACCAACACCAGCATCATCATCATCACCAACACCAACTCCAGCATCAACACCAATAGCAATACCAACACCAACAGCACTACCAACATCAACACCAACACCAATACCAACACCAGCATCAACACCAACACCAACATCAACACCAACACCAGCATCAACACCAACACCAGCATAAGCACCAACAGCAACACCAATTCCATTACCAACACCAACACCAATACCAACACCAACACCAATACCAACGCCAACACCAACATCAATACCAACACCAATTCCAAAACCAACACCAACACGAACATCAATACCAACATCAACACCAGCATCAACACCAACACCAACACCAACACCAGCATCAACACCAACACCAATATCAACACCAACACCGGCATCAACACCAACACCAGCATAAGCACCAACAGCAACACCAATTCAAATACCAACACCAACACCAATACCAACACCAACACCAACACCAATACCAACGCCAACACCAACATCAATACCAACACCAATTCCAAAACCAACACCAACACGAACATCAATACCAACATCAACACCAGCATCAACATCAACACCAACACCAACACCAATACCAACACCAACATCAACACCAACACCAACACCAGCACCAACACCAACACCAATACCAACACTAGCGTCAACACTAACACCAACACCAGCATCAACACCAGCACCAATGCCAACACTAACACCAACACCAATACCAACAGCAACACCAACACCAGCATCACCACCAATACCAACACCAGCATTAAGACCAACACCAATACCAACACCATCACCAACACCAATACCAACGCCAACACCAACATCAATACTAACACCAATAACAACACCAGCATCAACACCAACACCAATACCAACACCAACACCAATAGCAACATCAACACCAACCCCAACCCCAACGCCAACACCTGCATCATTAACAACACCAGCATCATTACCAAAACCAATACCAACACCAACACCAACAACAACACCAATATCAACACCAACACAAAGACCAACACCAACAGCAATACCAACACCAACATCAACACCAACACCAGCATTAACACCAACACCAATACCAATACCAACACCAACATCAACACCAACACCAACACCAGCATCAACACCAACACCAACACCAATCCCAATACCAACACCAGCATCAATACCATCAGCAATACCAACACCAACACCAACACCAACACCAACATCAACACCAACACCAACACCAACAGCAATACCAACACCAGCACCAACACCAACACCAATACCAACACCAACACCAGCATCAATACCAACACCAACACCAACATCAACACCAACACCAATACCAATACCAACATCCTCCCCAACATCAACACCAACACCAACACCAGCATCAACACCAACACCAACACCTACACCAACACCAACACCAACACCAGCATCAACACCAACACCAATACCAACATCAACACCAATACCAACACCAATACCAACACCAACACCAACACCAACACCAGCATCAACACCAACACCAGCATAAGCACCAACAGCAACACCAATTCCAATACCAACACCAACAACAATACCAGCATCAACACCAACACCAACATCAACACCAACACCAACATCAACACCAACACCAACACCAGCATCAACACCAACACCAATACCAATACCAACACCAACACAACACCAACACCAGCATCAACACCAACACCAACATCAACACCAGCATCAACACGAACACCAATACCAACACCAACACCAACAGCTACACCAACACCAATACCAACACCAACACAACACCAACACCAGCATCAACACCAACACCAACACCAGCATCAACACGAACACCAATACCAACACCAACACCAACACCAGCATCAACATCAACACCAGCATAAGCACCAACAGCAACACCAATTCCAATACCAACACCAACACAAAAACCAATACCAACACCAACACCAATACCAACACCAACACCAACATCAATACCAACACCAACACCAGCATCATCATCATCACCAACACCAACATCAGCATCAACACCAATAGTAATACCAACACCAACAGCACTACCAACATCAACACCAACACCAATACCAACACCAGCATCAACACCAACACCAACACCAACATCAGCACCAACACCAGCATCAACACCAACACCAGCATAAGCTCCAACAGCAAAACCAATTCCAATACCAACACCAACACCAATACCAACACCAACACCAACACCAATACCAACGCCAACACCAACATCAAAACCAACACCAATTCCAAAACCAACACCAACACGAACATCAATACCAACATCAACACCAGCATCAACATCAACACCAACACCAACACCAACACCAATACCAGCACCAACACCAATACTAGCATCAACACCAACACCAATTCCAATACCAACACCAACATCAACACCAACATCAACACCAGCATCAACACCAACACCAGCATAAGAACCAACAGCAACACCAATTCCAATACCAACACCAACAACAATACCAGCATCAACACCAACACCAACATCAACACCAACACCAACATCAACACCAACACCAACACCAGCATCAACACCAACACCAATACCAATACCAACACCAACGCAACACCAACACCAGCATCAACACCAACACCAACATCAACACCAGCATCAACACGAACACCAATACCAACACCAACACCAACAGCTACACCAACACCAATACCAACACCAACACCTATGCCAACACCAATATCATCACCAACAAAAACACTAGCATCAACACAAACACCAGCATCAACACCAACAGCAATACCAACACCAGCATCAACACCAACACCAGCATTAACACCAACACCAATACCAACATCAACACCAACACCAGCATCAACACCAACACCAACACCAATTCCAATACCAACACCCTCACCAACACCAACACCAACACCAGCATCAACACCATCAGCAATACCAACACCAACACCAACACAAATACCAACACCAACACCAACACCAACATCAACAACAACACCAACATCAACACCAACAGCAATACCAACACCAGCATCAACACCAACACCAATACCAACACCAGCATCAACACCACGCCAATACCAACACCAACATCAACACCAACACCAGCATTAACACCAACACCAACACCAATACCAACACCAACACCAATACCAACAGCAACACCAACACCAGCATCAACACCAATGCCAACACCAGCATTAACACCAACACCAACACCAATACCAACGCCAACGCCAACATCAATACCAACATCAATACCAACACCAGCATCAACACAAAAACCCATACCAACACCAACACCAACACCAATACCAACACCAGCACCAACATCAATACTAACACCAACACCAGCATCATCATCATCACCAACACCAACATCAGCATCAACACCAATAGTAATACCAACACCAACAGCACTACCAACATCAACACCAACACCAATACCAACACCAGCATCAACACCAACACCAACACCAACATCAGCACCAACACCAGCATCAACACCAACACCAGCATAAGCACCAACAGCAAAACCAATTCCAATACCAACACCAACACCAATACCAACACCAACACCAACACCAATACCAACGCCAACACCAACATCAATACCAACACCAATTCCAAAACCAACACCAACACGAACATCAATACCAACATCAACACCAGCATCAACATCAACACCAACACCAACACCAATACCAACACCAACACCAATACTAGCATCAACAGCAACACCAATTCCAATACCAACACCAACACCAACACCAATACCAACGCCAACACCAACATCAATACCAACAACAATACCAACACCAGCATCAACACAAAAACCAATACCAACACCAACACCAATACCAACACCAACACCAACATCAATACCAACACCAACACCAGCATCATCATCATCACCAACACCAACACCAGCATCAACACCAATAGCAATACCAACACCAACAGCACTACCAACATCAACACCAACACCAATACCAACACCAGCATCAACACCAACACCAGCATAAGCACCAACAGCAACACCAATTCCATTACCAACACCAACACCAATACCAACACCAACACCAACATCAATACCAACACCAATACCAAAACCAACACCAACACGAACATCAATACCAACATCAACACCAGCATCAACACCAACACCAACACCAACACCAGCATCAACACCAACACCAACATCAACACCAACACCAGCATCAACACCAACACCAGCATAAGCACCAACAGCAACACCAATTCCAATACCAACACCAACACCAATACCAACACCAACACAACACCAATGCCAACGCCAATACCAACACCAATTCCAAAACCAACACCAACACGAACATCAATACTAACATCAACACCAGCATCAACATCAACACCAACACCAACACCAATACCAACACCAACACCAATACTAGCATCAACACCAATTCCAATACCAACGCCAACATCAACACCAACACCAACACCAGCATCAACACCAACACCAATACCAACACTAGCGTCAACACTAACACCAACACCAGCATCAACACCAGCACCAATGCCAACACTAACACCAACACCAATAGCAACAGCAACACCAACACCATCATCACCACCAATACCAACACCAGCATTAAGACCAACACCAATACCAACACCATCACCAACACCAATACCAACGCCAACACCAACATCAATACTAACACCAATAACAACACCAGCATCAACACCAACACCAATACCAACACCAACACCAATACCAGCACCAACACCAACATCAACACCAATATCAACACCAACACCAAGACCAACACCAACACCAACAGCAATAGCAACACCAACATCAACACCAACACCAGCATTAACACCAACACCAATACCAACACCAACACCAACATCAACACCAACACCAACACCAGCATCAACACCAACACCAACACCAATTCCAATACCAACACCAGCATCTACACCATCAGCAATACCAACACCAACACCAACATCAACACCAACACCAATACCAATACCAACAGCCTCACCAACATCAACACCAACACCCACACCAGCATCAACACCAACACCTATACCAACACCAACACCTATACCAACACCAATATCATCACCAACAAAAACACTAGCATCAACACAAACACCAGCATCAACACCAACAGCAATACCAACACCAGCATCAACACCAACACCAGCATTAACACCAACACCAATACCAACATCAACACCAACACCAGCATCAACACCAACACCAACACCAATTCCAATACCAACACCCTCACCAATACCAACACCAACACCAACACCAGCATCAACACCATCAGCAATACCAACACCAACACAAACACAAATACCAACACCAACACCAACACCAACATCAACAACAACACCAACATCAACACCAACAGCAATACCAACACCAGCATCAACACCAACACCAATACCAACACCAGGATCAACACCACGCCAATACCAACACCAACATCAACACCAACACCAGCATTAACACCAACACCAACACCAATACCAACACCAACACCAACACCAATACCAACAGCAACACCAACACCAGCATCAACACCAATACCAACACCAGCATTAACACCAACACCAATACCAACACCAACACCAATACCAACGCCAACACCAACATCAATACCAACAACAATACCAACACCAGCATCAACACAAAAACCAATACCAACACCAACACCAATACCAATACCAACACCAACATCAATACCAACACCAACACCAGCATCATCATCATCACCAACACCAACATCAGCATCAACACCAATAGTAATACCAACACCAACAGCACTACCAACATCAACACCAACACCAATACCAACACCAGCATCAACACCAACACCAACACCAACATCAGCACCAACACCAGCATCAACACCAACACCAGCATAAGCACCAACAGCAAAACCAATTCCAATACCAACACCAGCATCAACACCAACACCAACACCAACACCAATACCAACGCCAACAGCAACATCAAAACCAACACCAATCCCAAAACCAACACCAACACGAACATCAATACCAACATCAACACCAGCATCAACATCAACACCAACACCAACACCAATACCAACACCAACACCAATACTAGCATCAACAGCAACACCAATTCCAATACCAACACCAACAGCAACACCAATACCAACGCCAACAACAACATCAATACCAACAACAATACCAACACCAGCATCAACACAAAAACCAATACCAACACCAACACTAATACCAACACCAACACCAATACCAACACCAACACCAACATCAATACCAACACCAACACCAGCATCATCATCATCACCAATACCAACACCAAAACCAACACCAATACCACACCAACACCAACACCAGCATCAACCCCAACACCAACACCAGCTTCAAAACCAACGCCAATACCAACACCAGCATGAACACCAACACCAACAGCAATATCAACACCAACATCAACACCAACACCAGCATCAACACCAACACCAATACCAACACCAACACCAACATCAACACCAACACCAACACCGGCATCAACACCAACACCAACAGAAGCATCAACACCAACACCAGCACCAATACCAAAACCAACACCAACACCAATTCCAATACAAATACCAACACCAATACCAACAGCAGCATCAACACCAACACCAACACCAACACCAATACCAACACCAACACCAATATCAGCATCAACACCAACTCCAACATCAACACCAACACCAAAACCAGCATCAACTCCAACAACAGCATCAACACAAATACCAACACCAACACCAGCATCAACACCAACACCAACCCCAATGCCAACACCAGCATCATTACCAACACCAGCATCATTACCAACACCAACACAAACATCAACACCAGCAACAACACCAATACCAACACCAATACCAACACCAACACCAGCATCAACACCAACACCAACACCAGCATCAACACCAACACCAGCATCAACACCAACACCAGCATCAACACCAACACCAGAATCAAAACCAACACCAACACCAATACCAACACCAACATCAATACCAGCACAAATAACAACACCAGCATCAACACCAAAACCAATACCAACACCAACACCAATATCAACACCAACAAAAACACCAACATCAATACCAATACCAACTCCAACACCAACATCAGCATCAACACCAACACCAACACCAGCATCAACACCAAAACTAATACCAACACCAACACCAATAACAACATCAACACCAACACCAAAACCAACACCAGCATCAACATCAACACCAACACCAACACCAATACCAACACCAACACCAATACCAGCATCAACTCCAACACCAACATCTACACCAGCATCAACATCAACACCAACACCAACACCAATACCAACACCAACACCAATACCAGCAACAACACCAACACCAACATCTACACCAACACCAATACCAAATCCAGCATCAACATCAACACCAACACCAACACCAATACCAACACCAACACCAACACCAGCATCAACACCAACCCCAACTCCAGCATCAACATCAACACCAACACCAACACCAATACCAGCATCAACAACAACACCAACATCTACACCAACACCAACTCCAGCATCAACATCAACACCAACACCAACACCAATACCAGCATCAACACCAACACCAACATCTACACCAACACCAACAGCAGCATCAACACCAACACCAAGACCAACACCAACACCAATACCAACATCAACACCAACCCCAACTCCAGCATCAACACCAGCATCAACACCCACACCAATACCAACACCAACACCAACACCATCATCAACACCAACCCCAACCCCAACACCAGCATTGTTACCAACACCAACACAAACACCAACACCAGCATCAACACCAACACCAATACCAACACCAACACTAACACCAACACCAACACCAGCATCAACACTAACACCAACACCAACACCAATACCAACACCAACACCAGCATCAACACCAACACCAATACCAACACCAACAACAACACCAGCATCAACACCAACACCAGCATAAGAACCAACGGCAACACCAATTCCAATACCAACACCAACAACAATACCAGCATCAACACCAACACCAACATCAACACCAACACCAACACCAATTCCAATACCAACACCAGCATCAACACCAACACCAATAGCAACACCAACACAACACCAACACCAGCATCAACACCAACACCAACAGCTACACCAGCATCAACACGAACACCAATACCAACACCAACACCAACACCAGCATCAACATCAACACCAGCATAAGCACCAACAGCAACACCAATTCCAATACCAACGCCAACACAAACACCAATACCAACGCCAACACCAACATCAATACCAACAACAATACCAACACCAGCATCAACACAAAAACCAATACCAACACCAACACCAACACCAATACCAACACCAACACCAATACCAACACCAACACCAACATCAATACCAACACCAACACCAGCATCATCATCATCACCAACACCAACACCAGCATCAACACCAATAGCAATACCAACACCAACAGCACTACCAACATCAACACCAACACCAATACCAACACCAGCATCAACACCAACACCAACATCAACACCAACACCAGCATCAACACCAACACCAGCATAAGCACCAACAGCAACACCAATTCCATTACCAATACCAACACCAATACCAACACCAACACCAATACCAACGCCAACACCAACATCAATACCAACACCAATTCCAAAACCAACACCAACACGAACATCAATACCAATATCAACACCAGCATCAACACCAACACCAACACCAACACCAACACCAGCATCAACACCAACACCAATATCAACACCAACACTAGCATCAACACCAACACCAGCATAAGCACCAACAGCAACACCAATTCCAATACCAACACCAACACCAATACCAACACCAACACCAACCCCAATACCAACGCCAACACCAACATCAATACCAACACCAATTCCAAAACCAACACCAACACGAACATCAATACCAACATCAACACCAGCATCAACATCAACACCAACACCAACACCAATACCAACACCAACACCAATACTAGCATCAACACCAACACCAACACCAATTCCAATGCCAACACCAACATCAACACCAACACCAACACCAGCACCAACACCAACACCAATACCAACACTAGCGTCAACACTAACACCAACACCAGCATCAACACCAGCACCAATGCCAACACTAACACCAACACCAATACCAACAGCAACACCAACACCAGCATCACCACCAATACCAACACCAGCATTAAGACCAACACCATCACCAACACCAATACCAACGCCAACACCAACATCAATACTAACACCAATAACAACACCAGCATCAACACCAACACCAATACCAACACCAACACCAATAGCAACATCAACACCAACCCCAACCCCAACGCCAACACCAGCATCATTAACAACACCAGCATCATTACCAAAACCAATACCAACACCAACACCAACAACAACACCAATATCAACACCAACACAAAGACCAACACCAACAGCAATACCAACACCAACATCAACACCAACACCAGCATTAACACCTACACCAATACCAATACCAACACCAACATCAACACCAACACCAACACCAGCATCAACACCAACACCAATCCCAATACCAACAACAGCATCAATACCATCAGCAATACCAACACCAACACCAATACCAACACCAACACCAACACCAACAGCAATACCAACACCAACACCAACAACAATACCAGCAACAACACCAACACCAACATCAACACCAACACCAACACCAACAGCAATACCAACACCAGCACCAACACCAACACCAATACCAACACCAACACCAGCATCAATACCAACACCAACACCAACATCAACACCAACACCAATACCAATACCAACATGCTCCCCAACATCAACACCAACACCAACACCAGCATCAACACCAACACCAACACCTACACCAACACCAACGCCAACACCAACACCAGCATCAACACCAACACCAATACCAACATCAACACCAATACCAACACCAACACCAACACCAGCATCAACACCAACACCAGCATAAGCACCAACAGCAACACCAATTCCAATACCAACACCAACAACAATACCAGCATCAACACCAACACCAACATCAACACCAACACCAACATCAACACCAACACCAACACCAGCATCAACACCAACACCAATACCAACACCAACACAACACCAACACCAGCATCAACACCAACACCAACATCAACACCAGCATCAACACGAACACCAATACCAACACCAACACCAACAGCTACACCAACACCAATACCAACACCAACACAACTCCAACACCAGCATTAACACCAACACCAACACCAGCATCAACACGAACACCAATACCAACACCAACACCAACACCAGCATCAACATCAACACCAGCATAAGCACCAACAGCAACACCAATTCCAATACCAACACCAACGCAAAAACCAATACCAACACCAACACCAATACCAACACCAACACCAACATCAATACCAACACCAACACCAGCATCATCATCATCACCAACACCAACATCAGCATCAACACCAATAGTAATACCAACACCAACAGCACTACCAACATCAACACCAACACCAATACCAACACCAGCATCAACACCAACACCAACACCAACATCAGCACCAACACCAGCATCAACACCAACACCAGCATAAGCTCCAACAGCAAAACCAATTCCAATACCAACACCAACACCAATACCAACACCAACACCAACACCAATACCAACGCCAACACCAACATCAAAACCAACACCAATTCCAAAACCAACACCAACACGAACATCAATACCAACATCAACACCAGCATCAACATCAACACCAACACCAACACCAACACCAATACCAACACCAACACCAATACTAGCATCAACACCAACACCAATTCCAATACCAACACCAACATCAACACCAACATCAACACCAGCATCAACACCAACACCAATACCAACACTAGCATCAACACCAACACCAACACCAGCATCAACACCAGCACCAATGCCAACACTAACACCAACACCAATACCAACAGCAACACCAACACCAGCATCACCACCAATACCAACACCAGCATTAAGACCAACACCAATACCAACACCATCACCAACACCAATACCAACGCCAACACCAACATCAATACTAACACCAATAACAACACCAGCATCAACACCAACACCAATACCAACACCAACACCAACAGCAACATCAACACCAACCCCAACCCCAACGCCAACACCAGCATCATTACCAACACCAGCATCATTACCAAAATCAATACCAACACCAACAACAACACCAATATCAACACCAACACCAAGACCAACACCAACACCAACAGCAATACCAACACCAACATCAACACCAACCCCAGCATTAACACCAACACCAATACCAACACCAACACCAACATCAACAACACCAACACCAGCATCAACACCAACACCAACACCAATTCCAATACCAACACCCTCACCAATACCAACGCCAACACCAGCATCAACACCATCAGCAATACCAACACCAACACCAACACCAATTCCAATACCAACACCCTCACCAATACCAATGCCAACACCAGCATCAACACCATCAGCAATACCAACACCAACACCAATACCAACACCAATACCAACATCAACACCAACAGCAATACCAACACCAGCACCAACACCAACACCAATACCAACACCAACACCAGCATCAATACCAACACCAACACCAACATCAACACCAACACCAATACCAATACCAACATCCTCACCAACATCAACACCAACACCCACACCAGCATCAACACCAACACCTATACCAACACCAACACCTATACCAACACCAATATCATCACCAACAAAAACACTAGCATCAACACAAACACCAGCATCAACACCAACAGCAATACCAACACCAGCATCAACACCAACACCAGCATTAACACCAACACCAATACCAACATCAACACCAACACCAGCATCAACACCAACACCAACACCAATTCCAATACCAACACCCTCACCAATACCAACACCAACACCAACACCAGCATCAACACCATCAGCAATACCAACACCAACACCAACACAAATACCAACACCAACACCAACACCAACATCAACAACAACACCAACATCAACACCAACAGCAATACCAACACCAGCATCAACACCAACACCAATACCAACACCAGCATCAACACCACGCCAATACCAACACCAACATCAACACCAACACCAGCATTAACACCAACACCAACACCAACACCAACACCAATACCAACAGCAACACCAACACCAGCATCAACACCAATGCCAACACCAGCATTAACACCAACACCAACACCAATACCAACGCCAACGCCAACATCAATACCAACATCAATCCCAACACCAGCATCAACACAAAAACCAATACCAACACCAACACCAATACCAACACCAACACCAACACCAACATCAACACCAACACCAACACCAACATCAGCATCAACACCAATAGTAATACCAACACCAACAGCACTACCAACATCAACACCAACACCAATACCAACACCAGCATCAACACCAACACCAACACCAACATCAGCACCAACACCAGCATCAACACCAACACCAGCATAAGCACCAACAGCAAAACCAATTCCAATACCAACACCAACACCAATACCAACACCAACACCAACACCAATACCAACGCCAACACCAACATCAAAACCAACACCAATTCCAAAACCAACACCAACACGAACATCAATACCAACATCAACACCAGCATCAACATCAACACCAACACCAACACCAATACCAACACCAACACCAATACTAGCATCAACAGCAACACCAATTCCAATACCAACACCAACACCAACACCAATACCAACGCCAACACCAACATCAATACCAACAACAATACCAACACCAGCATCAACACAAAAACCAATACCAACACCAACACCAATACCAACACCAACACCAATACCAACACCAACACCAACATCAATACCAACACCAACACCAGCATCATCATCATCACCAACACCAACACCAGCATCAACACCAATAGCAATACCAACACCAACAGCACTACCAACATCAACACCAACACCAATACCAACACCAGCATCAACACCAACACCAACAGCAACACCAATTCCATTACCAACACCAACACCAATACCAACACCAACACCAACATCAATACCAACACCAATACCAAAACCAACACCAACACGAACATCAATACCAACATCAACACCAGCATCAACACCAACACCAACACCAACATCAACACCAACACCAGCATCAACACCAACACCAGCATAAGCACCAACAGCAACACCAATTCCAATACCAACACCAACACCAATACCAACACCAACACCAACACCAATACCAACACCAATACCAACACCAATTCCAAAACCAACACCAACACGAACATCAATACTAACATCAACACCAGCATCAACATCAACACCAACACCAACACCAATACCAACACCAACACCAATACTAGCATCAACACCAATTCCAATACCAACGCCAACATCAACACCAACACCAACACCAGCATCAACACCAACACCAATACCAACACTAGCGTCAACACTAACACCAACACCAGCATCAACACCAGCACCAATGCCAACACTAACACCAACACCAATAGCAACAGCAACACCAACACCATCATCACCACCAATACCAACACCAGCATTAAGACCAACACCAATACCAACACCATCACCAACACCAATACCAACGCCAACACCAACATCAATACTAACACCAATAACAACACCAGCATCAACACCAACACCAATACCAACATCAACACCAATAGCAACACCAACACCAACATCAACACCAATATCAACACCAACACCAAGACCAACACCAACACCAACAGCAATACTAACACCAGCATCAACACCAACACCAATACCAACACCAACACCAATACCAACACCAACACCAACATCAACACCAATATCAACACCAACACCAAGACCAACACCAACACCAACAGCAATAGCAACACCAACATCAACACCAACACCAGCATTAACACCAACACCAATACCAACACCAACACCAACATCAACACCAACACCAACACCAGCATCAACACCAACACCAACACCAATTCCAATACCAACACCAGCATCAACACCATCAGCAATACCAACACCAACACCAACATCAACACCAACACCAATACCAATACCAACATCCTCACCAACATCAACACCAACACCCACACCAGCATCAACACCAACACCTATACCAACACCAATATCATCACCAACAAAAACACTAGCATCAACACAAACACCAGCATCAACACCAACAGCAATACCAACACCAGCATCAACACCAACACCAGCATTAACACCAACACCAATACCAACATCAACACCAACACCAGCATCAACACCAACACCAACACCAATTCCAATACCAACACCCTCACCAATACCAACACCAACACCAACACCAGCATCAACACCATCAGCAATACCAACACCAACACAAACACAAATACCAACACCAACACCAACACCAACATCAACAACAACACCAACATCAACACCAACAGCAATACCAACACCAGCATCAACACCAACACCAATACCAACACCAGGATCAACACCACGCCAATACCAACACCAACATCAACACCAACACCAGCATTAACACCAACACCAACACCAATACCAACACCAACACCAACACCAATACCAACAGCAACACCAACACCAGCATCAACACCAATACCAACACCAGCATTAACACCAACACCAATACCAACACCAACACCAATACCAACGCCAACACCAACATCAATACCAACAACAATACCAACACCAGCATCAACACAAAAACCAATACCAACACCAACACCAATACCAATACCAACACCAACATCAATACCAACACCAACACCAGCATCATCATCATCACCAACACCAACATCAGCATCAACACCAATAGTAATACCAACACCAACAGCACTACCAACACCAACACCAACACCAATACCAACACCAGCATCAACACCAACACCAACACCAACATCAGCACCAACACCAGCATCAACACCAACACCAGCATAAGCACCAACAGCAAAACCAATTCCAATACCAACACCAACACCAATACCAACACCAACACCAACACCAATACCAACGCCAACAGCAACATCAAAACCAACACCAATCCCAAAACCAACACCAACACGAACATCAATACCAACATCAACACCAGCATCAACATCAACACCAACACCAACACCAATACCAACACCAACACCAATACTAGCATCAACAGCAACACCAATTCCAATACCAACACCAACAGCAACACCAATACCAACGCCAACAACAACATCAATACCAACAACAATACCAACACCAGCATCAACACAAAAACCAATACCAACACCAACACCAATACCAACACCAACACCAATACCAACACCAACACCAACATCAATACCAACACCAACACCAGCATCATCATCATCACCAACACCAACACCAGCATCAACACCAATAGCAATACCAACACCAACAGCACTACCAACATCAACACCAACACCAATACCAACACCAGCATCAACACCAACACCAGCATAAGCACCAACAGCAACACCAATTCCATTACCAAAACCAACACCAATACCAACACCAACACCAACACCAATACCAACACCAACACCAACACCAATACCAACACCAACATCAATACCAACACCAACATCAATACCAACACCAATTCCAAAACCAACACCAACACGAACCTCAATACCAACATCAACACCAGCATCAACACCAACACCAACACCAACACCAGCATCAACACCAACACCAACATCAACACCAACACCAGCATCAACACCAACACCAGCATAAGCACCAACAGCAACACCAATTCCAATACCAACACCAACACCAATACCAACACCAACACCAATGCCAACGCCAACACCAACATCAATACCAACACCAATTCCAAAACCAACACCAACACGAACATCAATACCAACATCAACACCAGCATCAACATCAACACCAACACCAATACCAACACCAACACCAATACTAGCATCAACACCAACACCAACACCAATTCCAACACCAACACCAACATCAACACCAACACCAACACCAGCATCAACACCAACACCAATACCAACACTAGCGTCAACACTAACACCAACACCAGCACCAATGCCAACACTAACACCAACACCAATACCAACAGCAACACCAACACCAGCATCACCACCAATACCAACACCAGCATTAAGACCAACACCAATACCAACACCACCACCAACACCAACACCAACATCAATACTAACACCAATAACAACACCAGCATCATTACCAAAACCAATACCAACACCAACACCAACAACAACACCAATATCAACACCAACACAAAGACCAACACCAACAGCAATACCAACACCAACATCAACAACGACACCAGCATTAACACCAACACCAATACCAACGCCAACACCAACATCAAAACCAACACCAATTCCAAAACCAACACCAACACGAACATCAATACCAACATCAACACCAGCATCAACATCAACACCAACACCAACACCAACACCAATACCAACACCAACACCAATACTAGCATCAACACCAACACCAATTCCAATACCAACACCAACATCAACACCAACACCAACACCAGCATCAACACCAACACCAATACCAACACTAGCATCAACACCAACACCAACACCAGCATCAACACCAGCACCAATGCCAACACTAACACCAACACCAATACCAACAGCAACACCAACACCAGCATCACCGCCAATACCAACACCAGCATTAAGACCAACACCAATACCAACACCATCACCAACACCAATACCAACGCCAACACCAACATCAATACTAACACCAATAACAACACCAGCATCAACACCAACACCAATACCAACACCAACACCAACAGCAACATCAACACCAACCCCAACCCCAACGCCAACACCAGCATCATTACCAACACCAGCATCATTACCAAAAACAATACCAACACCAACAACAACACCAATATCAACACCAACACCAAGACCAACACCAACACCAACAGCAATACCAACACCAACATCAACACCAACCCCAGCATTAACACCAACACCAATACCAACACCAACACCAACATCAACAACACCAACACCAGCATCAACACCAACACCAACACCAATTCCAATACCAACACCCTCACCAATACCAACGCCAACACCAGCATCAACACCATCAGCAATACCAACACCAACACCAACACCAATTCCAATACCAACACCCTCACCAATACCAATGCCAACACCAGCATCAACACCATCAGCAATACCAACACCAACACCAACACCAATACCAACACCAATACCAACATCAACACCAACAGCAATACCAACACCAGCACCAACACCAACACCAATACCAACACCAACACCAGCATCAATACCAACACCAACACCAACATCAACACCAACACCAATACCAATACCAACATCCTCACCAACATCAACACCAACACCCACACCAGCATCAACACCAACACCTATACCAACACCAACACCTATACCAACACCAATATCATCACCAACAAAAACACTAGCATCAACACAAACACCAGCATCAACACCAACAGCAATACCAACACCAGCATCAACACCAACACCAGCATAAACACCAACACCAATACCAACATCAACACCAACACCAGCATCAACACCAACACCAACACCAATTCCAATACCAACACCCTCACCAATACCAACACCAACACCAACACCAGCATCAACACCATCAGCAATACCAACACCAACACCAACACAAATACCAACACCAACACCAACACCAACATCAACAACAACACCAACATCAACACCAACAGCAATACCAACACCAGCATCAACACCAACACCAATACCAACACCAGCATCAACACCACGCCAATACCAACACCAACATCAACACCAACACCAGCATTAACACCAACACCAACACCAACACCAACACCAATACCAACAGCAACACCAACACCAGCATCAACACCAATGCCAACACCAGCATTAACACCAACACCAACACCAATACCAACGCCAACGCCAACATCAATACCAACATCAATACCAACACCAGCATCAACACAAAAACCAATACCAACACCAACACCAATACCAACACCAACACCAACATCAATACCAACACCAACACCAGCATCATCATCATCACCAACACCAACATCAGCATCAACACCAATAGTAATACCAACACCAACAGCACTACCAACATCAACACCAACACCAATACCAACACCAGCATCAACACCAACACCAACACCAACATCAGCACCAACACCAGCATCAACACCAACACCAGCATAAGCACCAACAGCAAAACCAATTCCAATACCAACACCAACACCAATACCAACACCAACACCAATACCAACGCCAACACCAACATCAAAACCAACACCAATTCCAAAACCAACACCAACACGAACATCAATACTAACATCAACACCAGCATCAACATCAACACCAACACCAACACCAATACCAACACCAACACCAATACTAGCATCAACAGCAACACCAATTCCAATACCAACACCAACACCAACACCAATACCAACGCCAACACCAACATCAATACCAACAACAATACCAACACCAGCATCAACACAAAAACCAATACCAACACCAACACCAATACCAACACCAACACCAATACCAACACCAACACCAACATCAATACCAACACCAACACCAGCATCATCATCATCACCAACACCAACACCAGCATCAACACCAGTAGCAATACCAACACCAACAGCACTACCAACATCAACACCAACACCAATACCAACACCAGCATCAACACCAACACCAGCATAAGCACCAACAGCAACACCAATTCCATTACCAACACCAACATCAACACCAACACCAGCATCAACACCAACACCAGCATAAGCACCAACAGCAACACCAATTCCAATACCAACACCAACACCAATACCAACACCAACACCAACACCAATGCCAACGCCAATACCAACACCAATTCCAAAACCAACACCAACACGAACATCAATACTAACATCAACACCAGCATCAACATCAACACCAACACCAACACCAATACCAACACCAACACCAATACTAGCATCAACACCAATTCCAATACCAACACCAACATCAACACCAACACCAACACCAGCATCAACACCAACACCAATACCAACACTAGCGTCAACACTAACACCAACACCAGCATCAACACCAGCACCAATGCCAACACTAACACCAACACCAATAGCAACAGCAACACCAACACCATCATCACCACCAATACCAACACCAGCATTAAGACCAACACCAATACCAACACCATCACCAACACCAATACCAACGCCAACACCAACATCAATACTAACACCAATAACAACACCAGCATCAACACCAACACCAATACCAACACCAACACCAATACCAACACCAACACCAACATCAACACCAACATCAACACCAACACCAAGACCAACACCAACACCAACAGCAATAGCAACACCAACATCAACACCAACACCAGCATTAACACCAACACCAATACCAACACCAACACCAACATCAACACCAACACCAACACCAGCATCAACACCAACACCAACACCAATTCCAATACCAACACCAGCATCAACACCATCAGCAATACCAACACCAACACCAACATCAACACCAACACCAATACCAATACCAACATCCTCACCAACATCAACACCAACACCCACACCAGCATCAACACCAACACCTATACCAACACCAACACCTATACCAACACCAATATCATCACCAACAAAAACACTAGCATCAACACAAACACCAGCATAAGCACCAACAGCAAAACCAACACCAGCATCAACACCAACACCAGCATTAACACCAACACCAATACCAACATCAACACCAACACCAGCATCAACACCAACACCAACACCAATTCCAATACCAACACCCTCACCAATACCAACACCAACACCAACACCAGCATCAACACCATCAGCAATACCAACACCAACACAAACACAAATACCAACACCAACACCAACACCAACATCAACAACAACACCAACATCAACACCAACAGCAATACCAACACCAGCATCAACACCAACACCAATACCAACACCAGGATCAACACCACGCCAATACCAACACCAACATCAACACCAACACCAGCATTAACACCAACACCAACACCAATACCAACACCAACACCAACACCAATACCAACAGCAACACCAACACCAGCATCAACACCAATACCAACACCAGCATTAACACCAACACCAATACCAACACCAACACCAATACCAACGCCAACGCCAACATCAATACCAACAACAATACCAACACCAGCATCAACACAAAAACCAATACCACCACCAACACCAATACCAATACCAACACCAACATCAATACCAACACCAACACCAGCATCATCATCATCACCAACACCAACATCAGCATCAACACCAATAGTAATACCAACACCAACAGCACTACCAACATCAACACCAACACCAATACCAACACCAGCATCAACACCAACACCAAAACCAACATCAGCACCAACACCAGCATCAACACCAACACCAGCATAAGCACCAACAGCAAAACCAATTCCAATACCAACACCAACACCAATTCCAACACCAACACCAACACCAATACCAACGCCAACAGCAACATCAAAACCAACACCAATCCCAAAACCAACACCAACACGAACATCAATACCAACATCAACACCAGCATCAACATCAACACCAACACCAACACCAATACCAACACCAACACCAATACTAGCATCAACAGCAACACCAATTCCAATACCAACACCAACAGCAACACCAATACCAACGCCAACAACAACATCAATACCAACAACAATACCAACACCAGCATCAACACAAAAACCAATACCAACACCAACACCAATACCAACACCAACACCAATACCAATACCAACACCAACATCAATACCAACAACAATACCAACACCAGCATCAACACAAAAACCAATACCAACACCAACACCAATACCAATACCAATACCAACACCAACATCAATACCAACACCAACACCAGCATCATCATCATCACCAACACCAACATCAGCATCAACACCAATAGTAATACCAACACCAACAGCACTACCAACATCAACACCAACACCAATACCAACACCAGCATCAACACCAACACCAACACCAACATCAGCACCAACACCAGCATCAACACCAACACCAGCATAAGCACCAACAGCAAAACCAATTCCAATACCAACACCAACACCAATTCCAACACCAACACCAACACCAATACCAACGCCAACAGCAACATCAAAACCAACACCAATCCCAAAACCAACACCAACACGAACATCAATACCAACATCAACACCAGCATCAACATCAACACCAACACCAACACCAATACCAACACCAACACCAATACTAGCATCAACAGCAACACCAATTCCAATACCAACACCAACAGCAACACCAATACCAACGCCAACAACAACATTAATACCAACAACAATACCAACACCAGCATCAACACAAAAACCAATACCAACACCAACACCAATACCAACACCAACACCAATACCAACACCAACACCAACATCAATACCAACACCAACACCAGCATCATCATCATCACCAACACCAACACCAGCATCAACACCAATAGCAATACCAACACCAACAGCACTACCAACATCAACACCAACACCAATACCAACACCAGCATCAACACCAACACCAGCATAAGCACCAACAGCAACACCAATTCCAATACCAAAACCAACACCAATACCAACACCAACACCAACACCAATACCAACACCAACACCAACATCAATACCAACACCAATTCCAAAACCAACACCAACACCAACATCAATACCAACACCAACACCAGCATCAACACCAACACCAACACCAGCATCAACACCAACACCAGCATCAACACCAACACCAACATCAACACCAACACCAGCATCAACACCAACACCAGCATAGGCACCAACAGCAACACCAATTCCAATACCAACACCAACACCAATACCATCACCAACACCAACACCAATGCCAACGCCAACACCAACATCAATACCAACACCAATTCCAAAACCAACACCAACACGAACATCAATACTAACATCAACACCAGCATCAACATCAACACCAACACCAATACCGACACCAACACCAATACTAGCATCAACACCAACACCAACACCAATTCCAACACCAACACCAACATCAACACCAACACCAACACCAGCATCAACACCAACACCAATACCAACACTAGCGTCAACACCAACACCAACACCAGCATCAACACCAGCACCAATGCCAACACTAACACCAACACCAATACCAACAGCAACACCAACATCAACACCAACACCAACACCAGCATCAACACCAACACCAATACCAACACCAACACCAATAGCAGCATCAACACCAACCCCAACCCCAACTCCAACACCAGCATCATTACCAACACCAGCATCATTACCAAAACCAATACCAACATAAATACCAACAACAACACCAATATCAACACCAACACCAATACCAACACCAACACCAACAGCAATACCAACACCAACATCAACACCAACACCAGCATTAACACCAACACCAATACCAACACCAACACCAACATCAACACCAACTCCAACACCAGCATCAACACCAACACCAACACCAATTCCAATACCAACACCAACACCAATACCAACACCAACACCAACATCAATACCAACACCAACACCAGCATCATCATCATCACCAACACCAACATCAGCATCAACACCAATAGTAATACCAACACCAACAGCACTACCAACATCAACACCAACACCAACACCAACACCAGCATCAACACCAACACCAACACCAACATCAGCACCAACACCAGCATCAACACCAACACCAGCATAAGCACCAACAGCAAAACCAATTCCAATACCAACACCAACACCAATACCAACACCAACACCAATACCAACGCCAACACCAACATCAAAACCAACAACAATTCCAAAACCAACACCAACACGAACATCAATACTAACATCAACACCAGCATCAACATCAACACCAACACCAACACCAATACCAACACCAACACCAATACTAGCATCAACAGCAACACCAATTCCAATACCAACACCAACACCAACACCAATACCAACGCCAACACCAACATCAATACCAACAACAATACCAACACCAGCATCAACACAAAAACCAATACCAACACCAACACCAACACCAACACCAACACCAATACCAACAACAGCAACACCAACAGCAACACCAACACCAACACCACCATCATCATCATCACCAACACCAACACCAGCATCAACACCAGTAGCAATACCAACACCAACAGCACTACCAACATCAACACCAACACCAATACCAACACCAGCATCAACACCAACACCAGCATAAGCACCAACAGCAACACCAATTCCAATACCAACACCAACATCAACACCAACACCAGCATCAACACCAACACCAGCATAAGCACCAACAGCAACACCAATTCCAATACCAACACCAACACCAATACCAACACCAACACCAACACCAATGCCAACGCCAATACCAACACCAATTCCAAAACCAACACCAACACGAACATCAATACTAACATCAACACCAGCATCAACATCAACACCAACACCAACACCAATACCAACACCAACACCAATACTAGCATCAACACCAATTCCAATACCAACACCAACATCAACACCAACACCAACACCAGCATCAACACCAACACCAATACCAACACTAGCGTCAACACCAACACCAACACCAGCATCAACACCAGCACCAATGCCAACACTAACACCAACACCAATAGCAACAGCAACACCAACACCATCATCACCACCAATACCAACACCAGCATTAAGACCAACACCAATACCAACACCATCACCAACACCAATACCAACGCCAACACCAACATCAATACTAACACCAATAACAACACCAGCATCAACACCAACACCAATACCAACACCAACACCAATACCAACACCAACACCAACATCAACACCAATATCAACACCAACACCAAGACCAACACCAACACCAACAGCAATACCAACACCAACATCAACACCAACACCAGCATTAACACCAACACCAATACCAACACCAACACCAACATCAACACCAACACCAACACCAGCATCAACACCAACACCAACACCAATTCCAATACCAACACCAGCATCAACACCATCAGCAATACCAACACCAACACCAACATCAACACCAACACCAATACCAATACCAACATCCTCACCAACATCAACACCAACACCCACACCAGCATCAACACCAACACCTATACCAACACCAACACCTATACCAACACCAATATCATCACCAACAAAAACACTAGCATCAACACAAACACCAGCATAAGCACCAACAGCAAAACCAACACCAGCATCAACACCAACACCAGCATTAACACCAACACCAATACCAACATCAACACCAACACCAGCATCAACACCAACACCAACACCAATTCCAATACCAACACCCTCACCAATACCAACACCAACACCAACACCAGCATCAACACCATCAGCAATACCAACACCAACACAAACACAAATACCAACACCAACACCAACACCAAAATCAACAACAACACCAACATCAACACCAACAGCAATACCAACACCAGCATCAACACCAACACCAATACCAACACCAGGATCAACACCACGCCAATACCAACACCAACATCAACACCAACACCAGCATTAACACCAACACCAACACCAATACCAACACCAACACCAACACCAATACCAACAGCAACACCAACACCAGCATCAACACCAATACCAACACCAGCATTAACACCAACACCAATACCAACACCAACACCAATACCAACGCCAACGCCAACATCAATACCAACAACAATACCAACACCAGCATCAACACAAAAACCAATACCACCACCAACACCAATACCAATACCAACACCAACATCAATACCAACACCAACACCAGCATCATCATCATCACCAACACCAACATCAGCATCAACACCAATAGTAATACCAACACCAACAGCACTACCAACATCAACACCAACACCAATACCAACACCAGCATCAACACCAACACCAAAACCAACATCAGCACCAACACCAGCATCAACACCAACACCAGCATAAGCACCAACAGCAAAACCAATTCCAATACCAACACCAACACCAATTCCAACACCAACACCAACACCAATACCAACGCCAACAGCAACATCAAAACCAACACCAATCCCAAAACCAACACCAACACGAACATCAATACCAACATCAACACCAGCATCAACATCAACACCAACACCAACACCAATACCAACACCAACACCAATACTAGCATCAACAGCAACACCAATTCCAATACCAACACCAACAGCAACACCAATACCAACGCCAACAACAACATCAATACCAACAACAATACCAACACCAGCATCAACACCAAAACCAATACCAACACCAACACCAATACCAACACCAACACCAATACCAATACCAACACCAACATCAATACCAACACCAATACCAACACCAGCATCAACACAAAAACCAATACCAACACCAACACCAATACCAATACCAATACCAACACCAACATCAATACCAACACCAACACCAGCATCATCATCATCACCAACACCAACATCAGCATCAACACCAATAGTAATACCAACACCAACAGCACTACCAACATCAACACCAACACCAATACCAACACCAGCATCAACACCAACACCAACACCAACATCAGCACCAACACCAGCATCAACACCAACACCAGCATAAGCACCAACAGCAAAACCAATTCCAATACCAACACCAACACCAATTCCAACACCAACACCAACACCAATACCAACGCCAACAGCAACATCAAAACCAACACCAATCCCAAAACCAACACCAACACGAACATCAATACCAACATCAACACCAGCATCAACATCAACACCAACACCAACACCAATACCAACACCAACACCAATACTAGCATCAACAGCAACACCAATTCCAATACCAACACCAACAGCAACACCAATACCAACGCCAACAACAACATTAATACCAACAACAATACCAACACCAGCATCAACACAAAAAACCAATACCAACACCAACACCAATACCAACACCAACACCAATACCAACACCAACACCAACATCAATACCAACACCAACACCAGCATCATCATCATCACCAACACCAACACCAGCATCAACACCAATAGCAATACCAACACCAACAGCACTACCAACATCAACACCAACACCAATACCAACACCAGCATCAACACCAACACCAGCATAAGCACCAACAGCAACACCAATTCCATTACCAAAACCAACACCAATACCAACACCAACACCAACACCAATACCAACACCAACACCAACATCAATACCAACACCAATTCCAAAACCAACACCAACACGAACATCAATACCAACATCAACACCAGCATCAACACCAACACCAACACCAGCATCAACACCAACACCAGCATCAACACCAACACCAACATCAACACCAACACCAGCATCAACACCAACACCAGCATAGGCACCAACAGCAACACCAATTCCAACACCAACACCAACACCAACACCAGCACCAACACCAACACCAATGCCAACGCCAACACCAACATCAATACCAACACCAATTCCAAAACCAACACCAACACGAACATCAATACTAACATCAACACCAGCATCAACATCAACACCAACACCAATACCGACACCAACACCAATACTAGCATCAACACCAACACCAACACCAATTCCAACACCAACACCAACATCAACACCAACACCAACACCAGCATCAACACCAACACCAATACCAACACTAGCGTCAACACCAACACCAACACCAGCATCAACACCAGCACCAATGCCAACACTAACACCAACACCAATACCAACAGCAACACCAACATCAACACCAACACCAACACCAGCATCAACACCAACACCAATACCAACACCAACACCAATAGCAGCATCAACACCAACCCCAACCCCAACTCCAACACCAGCATCATTACCAACACCAGCATCATTACCAAAACCAATACCAACATAAATACCAACAACAACACCAATATCAACACCAACACCAATACCAACACCAACACCAACAGCAATACCAACACCAACATCAACACCAACACCAGCATTAACACCAACACCAATACCAACACCAACACCAACATCAACACCAACTCCAACACCAGCATCAACACCAACACCAACACCAATTCCAATACCAACACCAGCATCAACACCATCAGCAATACCAACACCAACACCAACATCAAAACCAACACCAACACCAACAGCAATACCAACACCAGCACCAACACCAACACCAACACCAGCATCAATACCAACACCAACACCAACATCAACACCAACACCAACACCAATACCAACACCAACACCAATACCAACACCAACACCAACATCAATACCAACACCAACACCAGCATCATCATCATCACCAACACCAACACCAGCATCAACACCAATAGCAATACCAACACCAACAGCACTACCAACATCAACACCAACACCAATACCAACACCAGCATCAACACCAACACCAGCATAAGCACCAACAGCAACACCAATTCCATTACCAAAACCAACACCAATACCAACACCAACACCAACACCAATACCAACACCAACACCAACATCAATACCAACACCAATTCCAAAACCAACACCAACACGAACATCAATACCAACATCAACACCAGCATCAACACCAACACCAACACCAGCATCAACACCAACACCAGCATCAACACCAACACCAACATCAACACCAACACCAGCATCAACACCAACACCAGCATAAGCACCAACAGCAACACCAATTCCAATACCAACACCAACACCAATACCATCACCAACACCAACACCAATGCCAACGCCAACACCAACATCAATACCAACACCAATTCCAAAACCAACACCAACACGAACATCAATACTAACATCAACACCAGCATCAACATCAACACCAACACCAATACCGACACCAACACCAATACTAGCATCAACACCAACACCAACACCAATTCCAACACCAACACCAACATCAACACCAACACCAACACCAGCATCAACACCAACACCAATACCAACACTAGCGTCAACACCAACACCAACACCAGCATCAACACCAGCACCAATGCCAACACTAACACCAACACCAATACCAACAGCAACACCAACACCAACACCAACACCAACACCAGCATCAACACCAACACCAATACCAACACCAACACCAATAGCAGCATCAACACCAACCCCAACCCCAACTCCAACACCAGCATCATTACCAACACCAGCATCATTACCAAAACCAATACCAACATAAATACCAACACCAACACCAATATCAACACCAACACCAATACCAACACCAACACCAACAGCAATACCAACACCAACATCAACACCAACACCAGCATTAACACCAACACCAATACCAACACCAACACCAACATCAACACCAACACCAACACCAGCATCAACACCAACACCAACACCAATTCCAATACCAACACCAGCATCAACACCATCAGCAATACCAACACCAACACCAACACCAACATCAAAACCAACACCAACACCAACAGCAATACCAACACCAGCACCAACACCAACACCAACACCAGCATCAATACCAACACCAACACCAACATCAACACCAACACCAATACCAATACCAACATCCTCCCCAACATCAACACCAGCATCAACACCAACACCAACACCTACACCAACACCAACATCAGCATCAACACCAACAACAATACTAACACCAGCATCAACACCAACACCAATACCAACACCAACACCAATACCAACACCAATACCAACACCAACACCAACACCAGCATCAACACCAACACCAGCATCAACACCAACACCAACACCAATTCCAATACCAACACCAATAACAATAACAGCATCAACACCAACACCAACATCAACACCAACACCAACACCAATTCCAATACCAACACCAACACCAACATCAACACCAACACCAACACCAGCATCAACACCAACACCAATATCAACACCAACACAACACCAACACCAGCATCAACACCAACACCAACATCAACACCAGCATCAACACCAACACCAATACCAACACCAACACCAACACCAGCATCAACACCAACACCAACATCAACACCAACACCAACACCAGTTCCAATACCAACACCAACACCAACATCAACACCAACACCCACACCAGCATCAACACCAACACCAATATCAACACCAACACAACACCAACACCAGCATCAACTCCAACACCAGCATCAACACCAGCATCAACACCAACACCAATACCAACACCAACACCAACAGCTACACCAACACCAATATCAACACCAACACCAACACCAATACCAACACCAACACCAACACCAGCATCAACATCAACACCAACATAAGCACCAACAGCAACACCAATTCCAATACCAACACCAACACCAACACCAATACCAACGCCAACACCAACTCAATACCAACAACAATACCGACACCAGCATCAACACAAAAACCAATACCAACACCAACACCAACACCAATACCAACACCAACACCAATACCAACACCAACAGCAACACCAATACCAACACCAACACCAACATCAATACCAACAACAATACCAACACCAGCATCAACACAATAACCAATACCAACACCAACACCAATACCAACACCAACACCAACATCAATACCAACACCAACACCAGCATCATCATCATCACCAACACCAACACCAGCATCAGCACCAATAGTAATACCAACACCAACAGCACTACCAACATCAACACCAACATCAACACCAACACCAGCATCAACACCAACACCAACATCAGCACCAACACCAGCATCAACACCAACACCAGCATAAGCCCCAACAGCAAAACCAATTCCAATACCAACACCAACACCAATACCAACACCAACACCAACACCAATGCCAACGCCAACACCAACATCAATACCAACACCAATTCCAAAACCAACACCAACATGAACATCAATACCACCATCAACACCAGCATCAACATCACCACCAACACCAACACCAATACCAATACCAACACCAATACTAGCATCAACACCATCACCAACACCAATTCCAATACCAACACCAACAACAACACCAACATCAACACCAGCATCAACACCAACACCAATACCAACACTAGCATCAACACCAACACAAACACCAGCATCAACACCAACACCAATGCCAACACCAACACCAACACCAATACAAACAGCAACACCAACTCCAGCATCACCACCAATACCAACACCAGCATTAAGACCAACACCAATACCAACACCATCACCAACACCAATACCAACGCCAACACCAACATCAATACTAACACCAATAACAACACCAGCATCAACACCAACACCAATACCAACACCAACACCAATACCAACACCAACACCAATACCAATACCAACACCAACATCAATACCAACAACAATACCAACACCAGCATCAACACAAAAACCAATACCAACACCAACACCAATACCAATACCAACACCAACATCAATACCAACACCAACACCAGCATCATCATCATCACCAACACCAACATCAGCATCAACACCAATAGTAATACCAACACCAACAGCACTACCAACATCAACACCATCACCAATACCAACACCAGCATCAACACCAACACCAACACCAACATCAGCACCAACACCAGCATCAACACCAACACCAGCATAAGCACCAACAGCAAAACCAATTCCAATACCAACACCAACACCAATTCCAACACCAACACCAACACCAATACCAACGCCAACAGCAACATCAAAACCAACACCAATCCCAAAACCAACACCAACACGAACATCAATACCAACATCAACACCAGCATCAACATCAACACCAACACCAACACCAATACCAACACCAACACCAATACTAGCATCAACAGCAACACCAATTCCAATACCAACACCAACAGCAACACCAATACCAACGCCAACAACAACATCAATACCAACAACAATACCAACACCAGCATCAACACAAAAACCAATACCAACACCAACACCAATACCAACACCAACACCAATACCAACACCAACACCAACATCAATACCAACACCAACACCAGCATCATCATCATCACCAACACCAACACCAGCATCAACACCAATAGCAATACCAACACCAACAGCACTACCAACATCAACACCAACACCAATACCAACACCAGCATCAACACCAACACCAGCATAAGCACCAACAGCAACACCAATTCCATTACCAAAACCAACACCAATACCAACACCAACACCAACACCAATACCAACACCAACACCAACATCAATACCAACACCAATTCCAAAACCAACACCAACACCAACATCAATACCAACATCAACACCAGCATCAACACCAACACCAACACCAGCATCAACACCAACACCAGCATCAACACCAACACCAACATCAACACCAACACCAGCATCAACACCAACACCAGCATAAGCACCAACAGCAACACCAATTCCAATACCAACACCAACACCAATACCATCACCAACACCAACACCAATGCCAACGCCAACACCAACATCAATACCAACACCAATTCCAAAACCAACACCAACACGAACATCAATACTAACATCAACACCAGCATCAACATCAACACCAACACCAATACCGACACCAACACCAATACTAGCATCAACACCAACACCAACACCAATTCCAACACCAACACCAACATCAACACCAACACCAACACCAGCATCAACACCAACACCAATACCAACACTAGCATCAACACCAACACCAACACCAGCATCAACACCAGCACCAATGCCAACACTAACACCAACACCAATACCAACAGCAACACCAACATCAACACCAACACCAACACCAGCATCAACACCAACACCAATACCAACACCAACACCAATAGCAGCATCAACACCAACCCCAACCCCAACTCCAACACCAGCATCATTACCAACACCAGCATCATTACCAAAACCAATACCAACATAAATACCAACAACAACACCAATATCAACACCAACACCAATACCAACACCAACACCAACAGCAATACCAACACCAACATCAACACCAACACCAGCATTAACACCAACACCAATACCAACACCAACACCAACATCAACACCAACACCAACACCAGCATCAACACCAACACCAACACCAATTCCAATACCAACACCAGCATCAACACCATCAGCAATACCAACACCAACACCAACATCAAAACCAACACCAACACCAACAGCAATACCAACACCAGCACCAACACCAACACCAACACCAGCATCAATACCAACACCAACACCAACATCAACACCAACACCAATACCAATACCAACATCCTCCCCAACATCAACACCAGCATCAACACCAACACCAACACCTACACCAACACCAACATCAGCATCAACACCAACAACAATACTAACACCAGCATCAACACCAACACCAATACCAACACCAACACCAATACCAACACCAATACCAACACCAACACCAACACCAGCATCAACACCAACACCAGCATCAACACCAACACCAACACCAATTCCAATACCAACACCAATAACAATAACAGCATCAACACCAACACCAACATCAACACCAACACCAACACCAATTCCAATACCAACACCAACACCAACATCAACACCAACACCAACACCAGCATCAACACCAACACCAATATCAACACCAACACAACACCAACACCAGCATCAACACCAACACCAACATCAACACCAGCATCAACACCAACACCAATACCAACACCAACACCAACACCAGCATCAACACCAACACCAACATCAACACCAACACCAACACCAGTTCCAATACCAACACCAACACCAACATCAACACCAACACCCACACCAGCATCAACACCAACACCAATATCAACACCAACACAACACCAACACCAGCATCAACTCCAACACCAACATCAACACCAGCATCAACACCAACACCAATACCAACACCAACACCAACAGCTACACCAACACCAATACCAACACCAACACCAACACCAATACCAACACAAACACCAGCATCAACATCAACACCAACATAAGCACCAACAGCAACACCAATTCCAATACCAACACCAACACCAACACCAATACCAACGCCAACACCAACTCAATACCAACAACAATACCGACACCAGCATCAACACAAACACCAATACCAACACCAACACCAACACCAACACCAACACCAACACCAATACCAACACCAACAGCAACACCAATACCAACACCAACACCAACATCAATACCAACAACAATACCAACACCAGCATCAACACAATAACCAATACCAACACCAACACCAATACCAACACCAACACCAACATCAATACCAACACCAACACCAGCATCATCATCATCACCAACACCAACACCAGCATCAACGCCAATAGTAATACCAACACCAACAGCACTACCAACATCAACACCAACATCAACACCAACACCAGCATCAACACCAACACCAACATCAGCACCAACACCAGCATCAACACCAACACCAGCATAAGCACCAACAGCAAAACCAATTCCAATACCAACACCAACACCAATACCAACACCAACACCAACACCAATGCCAACGCCAACACCAACATCAATACCAACACCAATTCCAAAACCAACACCAACATGAACATCAATACCACCATCAACACCAGCATCAACATCACCACCAACACCAACACCAATACCAATACCAACACCAATACTAGCATCAACACCATCACCAACACCAATTCCAATACCAACACCAACAACAACACCAACATCAACACCAGCATCAACACCAACACCAATACCAAAACTAGCATCAACACCAACACAAACACCAGCATCAACACCAACACCAATGCCAACACCAACACCAACACCAACACCAATACCAACAGCAACACCAACTCCAGCATCACCACCAATACCAACACCAGCATTAAGACCAACACCAATACCAACACCATCACCAACACCAATACCAACGCCAACACCAACAACAATACTAACACCAATAACAACACCAGCATCAACACCAACACCAATACCAACACCAACACCAATAGCAACATCAACACCAACACCAACCCCAACGCCAACACCAGCATCATTACCAACACCAGCATCATTACCAAAACCAATACCAACACCAACACCAACAACACCAATATCAACACCAACACCAAGACCAACATCAACAACAACACCAACACCAGCATCAACACCAACACCAACACCAATTCCAATACCAACACCCTCACAAATACCAACGCCAACATCAGCATCAACACCATCAGCAATACCAACACCAACACCAATACCAACACCAACACCAACACCAACACCAACAGCAATACCAACACCAACACCAACACCAACACCAATACCAACACCAACACAAGCATCAATACCAACACCAACACCAACATCAACACCAACACCAATACCAATACCAACATCCTCACCAACATCAACACCAACACCAACACCTATACCAACACCAACACCAACACCTATACCAACACCAATATCATCACCAACAAAAACACTAGCATCAACACAAACACCAGCATCAACACCAACAGCAACACCAACACCAGCATCAACACCAACACCAGCATTAACACCAACACCAATACCAACATCAACACCAACACCAGCATCAACACCAACTCCAATACCAACACCCTCACCAATACCAACACCAACACCAACACCAGCATCAACACCATCAGAAATACCAACACCAACACCAACACAAATACCAACACCAACACCAACACCAACATCAACACCAACACCAACACCAACACCAGCATCAACACCAACACCAATATCAACACCAACACAACACCAACACCAGCATCAACTCCAACACCAACATCAACACCAGCATCAACACCAACACCAATACCAACACCAACACCAACAGCTACACCAACACCAATACCAACACCAACACCAACACCAATACCAACACCAACACCAGCATCAACATCAACACCAACATAAGCACCAACAGCAACACCAATTCCAATACCAACACCAACACCAACACCAATACCAACACCAACACCAACTCAATACCAACAACAATACCGACACCAGCATCAACACAAAAACCAATACCAACACCAACACCAACACCAATACCAACACCAACACCAATACCAACACCAACAGCAACACCAATACCAACACCAACACCAACATCAATACCAACAACAATACCAACACCAGCATCAACACAATAACCAATACCAACACCAACACCAATACCAACACCAACACCAACATCAATACCAACACCAACACCAGCATCATCATCATCACCAACACCAACACCAGCATCAACGCCAATAGTAATACCAACACCAACAGCACTACCAACATCAACACCAACATCAACACCAACACCAGCATCAACACCAACACCAACATCAGCACCAACACCAGCATCAACACCAACACCAGCATAAGCACCAACAGCAAAACCAATTCCAATACCAACACCAACACCAATACCAACACCAACACCAACACCAATGCCAACACCAACACCAACATCAATACCAACACCAATTCCAAAACCAACACCAACATGAACATCAATACCACCATCAACACCAGCATCAACATCACCACCAACACCAACACCAATACCAATACCAACACCAATACTAGCATCAACACCATCACCAACACCAATTCCAATACCAACACCAACAACAACACCAACATCAACACCAGCATCAACACCAATACCAACACCAACACCAACACCTATACCAACACCAATATCATCACCAACAAAAACACTAGCATCAACACAAACACCAGCATCAACACCAACAGCAACACCAACACCAGCATCAACACCAACACCAGCATTAACACCAACACCAATACCAACATCAACACCAACACCAGCATCAACACCAACTCCAATACCAACACCCTCACCAATACCAACACCAACACCAACACCAGCATCAACACCATCAGAAATACCAACACCAACACCAACACAAATACCAACACCAACACCAACACCAACATCAACACCAACACCAACACCAACACCAGCATCAACACCAACATCAATACCAACACCAGCACCAACACCAACACCAAATACCAACTCCAAGACCAGCATCAATACCAACACCAACATCAACACCAACACCAATACCAATACCAACATCCTCACTAACATCAACACCAACACCAACACCAGCATCAACACCAACACCAACACCAACACCTATACCAACACCAGTATCACCACCAACAAAAACACCAGCATCAACACCAACACCAGCATCAACACCAACAGCAATACCAACACCAGCATCAACAACAACACCAACACCAGCATCAACAACAACATCAGCATCAACACCAACACCAACACCAACAACAGCATCCACACCAACAGCAATACCAACACCAGCATCAACACCAGCATCAACACCAACATCAATACCAACACCATCATCAACACCAACAGCAATATCAACACCAGCATCAACATCAGCATCAACACCAACACCAATACCAACACCAGCATCAACACCAACACCAAACAGCAATACCAACACCAACACAAAACCAACACCAGCATCAATACCAACAACAATACCAACACCAATACCAACATCAACACCAACACCAGCATCAACAGCAACACCAACATCAACACCAACACCAACACCAGCATCAACACCAACACCAACACCAACATCAGCATCAACACCAACACCAGCATCAACACCAACACCAATGCCAACACCAACACCAATACCAACAGCAACACCAACACCAGCATCAACACCAATACCAACACCAGCATTAGGACCAACACCAATACCAACGCCAACACCAACATCAATACCAACACCAATAACAACACCAGCTTCAACACCAACACCAATACCAACACCAACACCAACATCAATACCAATACCAACACCAACACCAGCATCAGCATCAACACCAACAGCAACACCAGCATCAACACCAACACCAATACCAACACCAACACCAACATCAACACCAACACCAACACCAGCATCAACACCAACACCAATACCAACACCAGCATCAACACTAGCATCAACACCAACACCAAAACCAGCATCAACACCAACACCAATGCCAACACTAACACCAACACCAACAGCAACACCAACACCAACATCAGCATCAACACCAACACCAGCATCAACACCATCACCAACACCAATACCAACATCAACATCAACATCAATACCAATACCAACACCAACACCATCAACACCACCACCACCAATACCAACACCAACATCAATACCAGCATCAACACCTACACCAACATCAACACCAACAGCAACACCAATTCCAATACTAACACCAACACCAATACCAACACCAGCATCAACATCAACACCAACACCAGCATCAACACCAACACCAACATCAACACCAACACCAATTCCAATACCAACACCAACACCAACATCAACACCAACACCAGCATCAACACCAACACCAACACCAACACCAATAGCAACATCAACACCAACCCCAATCCCAACGCCAACACCAGCATCATTACCAACACCAGCATCATTACCAAAACCAATACCAACACCAACACCAACACCAAGACCAACACCAACACCAAGACCAACACCAACACCAACATCAACACCAACCCCAGCATTAACACCAACACCAATACCAACACCAACACCAACATCAACACCAACACCAACACCAGCATCAACACCAACACCAACACCAATTCCAATAACAACACCCTCACCAATACCAACACCAACACCAACACCAGCATCAACACCATCAGCAATACCAATACCAACACCAACACCAACACCAACACCAACACCAACATGAACACCAACACCCACACCAACACCGGCATCAACACCAACAGCAATACCAACACCAGCACCAACACCAACACCAACATCAACACCAACAACAATACCAATACCAACATCCTCACCAACATCAACACCAACACCAACACCAGCATCAACACCAACACCAATACCAACACCAACGCCTATACCAACACCAATATCAACACCAACTGAAACACCAGCATCAACACAAAAACCAGCATCAACACCAACAGCAATACCAACACCAGCATCAGCACCAACACCAGCATTAACACCAACACCAATACCAACACCAACACCAACATCAACACCAACACCAACACCAGCATCAACACCAACACCAACACCAATTCCAATACCAACACCCTCACCAATACCAACACCAACACCAACACCAGCATCAACACCATCAGCAATACCAACACCAACACCAATACCAAAACCAACACCAACATCAACACCAACACCAACACCAATCCCAATACCAACATCCTCACCAACATCAACACCAACACCAACACCAGCATCAACACCAACACCAATACCAACACCAACATCGACACCTATACCAACACCAGTATTAACACCAACAAAAACACCAGCATCAACACAAACACCAGCATCAACACCAACAGCAATACCAACACCAGCATCAACACCAAAACCAACACCAGCATCAACAACAACATCAGCATCAACACCAACACCAACACCAGCATCCACACCAACAGCAATACCAACACCAGCATCAACACCAGCATCAACACCAACACCAATACGAACACCAGCATCAACACCAACAGCAATATCAACACCAGCATCAACACCAATATCAACACCAGCATCAACACCAACACCAAACAGCAATACCAACACCAACACAAAACCAACACCAGCATCAATACCAACACCATTACCAACACCAACACCAGCATCAACAGCAACACCAACACCAACATCAGCATCAACACCAACACCAGCATCAACACCAACACCAACACCAACATCAGCATCAACACCAACACCAACACCAGCATCAACACCAACACCAATACCAACACCAACACCAACAACAATACCAACAGCAACACCAACACCAGCATCAACACCAATACCCACACCAGCATTAGGACCAACACCATTACCAACAACATCACCAACACCAATACCAACGCCAACACCAACATCAATACCAACACCAATAACAACACCAGCATCAACACCAACACCAACACCAATTCCAATACCAACACCCTCACCAATACCAACACCAACACCAACACCAGCATCAACACCATCAGCAATACCAACACCAACACCAATACCAAAACCAACACCAACATCAACACCAACACCAACACCAATCCCAATACCAACATCCTCACCAACATCAACACCAACACCAACACCAGCATCAACACCAACACCAATACCAACACCAACACCAACATCAACACCAACACCAACACCATCATCAACACCAACACCAATACCAACACCAGCATCAACACTAGCATCAACACCAACACCAAAACTAGCATCAACACCAACACCAATGCCAACACTAACACCAACACCAACAGCAACACCAACACCAACATCAGCATCAACACCAACACCAGCATCAACACCATCACCAAGACCAATACCAACATCAACACCAACATCAATACCAATACCAACACCAACACCATCAACACCACCACCACCAATACCAACACCAACACCAACACCAGCATCAACACCTACACCAACATCAACACCAACAGCAACACCAATTCCAATACTAACACCAACACCAATACCAACACCAGCATCAACATCAACACCAACACCAGCATTAACACCAACACCAACATCAACACCAACACCAATTCCAATACCAACACCAACACCAACATCAACACCAACACCAGCATCAACACCAACACCAACACCAACACCAATAGCAACATCAACACCAACCCCAATCCCAACGCCAACACCAGCATCATTACCAACACCAGCATCATTACCAAAACCAATACCAACACCAACACCAACACCAAGACCAACACCAACACCAAGACCAACACCAACACCAACATCAACACCAACCCCAGCATTAACACCAACACCAATACCAACACCAACACCAACATCAACACCAACACCAACACCAGCATCAACACCAACACCAACACCAATTCCAATAACAACACCCTCACCAATACCAACACCAACACCAACACCAGCATCAACAGCAATACCAATACCAACACCAACACCAACACCAACACCAACATGAACACCAACACCCACACCAACACCGGCATCAACACCAACAGCAATACCAACACCAGCACCAACACCAACACCAACATCAACACCAACAACAATACCAATACCAACATCCTCACCAACATCAACACCAACACCAACACCAGCATCAACACCAACACCAATACCAACACCAACGCCTATACCAACACCAATATCAACACCAACTGAAACACCAGCATCAACACAAAAACCAGCATCAACACCAACAGCAATACCAACACCAGCATCAGCACCAACACCAGCATTAACACCAACACCAATACCAACACCAACACCAACATCAACACCAACACCAACACCAGCATCAACACCAACACCAACACCAATTCCAATACCAACACCCTCACCAATACCAACACCAACACCAACACCAGCATCAACACCATCAGCAATACCAACACCAACACCAATACCAAAACCAACACCAACATCAACACCAACACCAACACCAATCCCAATACCAACATCCTCACCAACATCAACACCAACACCAACACCAGCATCAACACCAACACCAATACCAACACCAACATCGACACCTATACCAACACCAGTATTAACACCAACAAAAACACCAGCATCAACACAAACACCAGCATCAACACCAACAGCAATACCAACACCAGCATCAACACCAAAACCAACACCAGCATCAACAACAACATCAGCATCAACACCAACACCAGCATCCACACCAACAGCAATACCAACACCAGCATCAACACCAGCATCAACACCAACACCAATACGAACACCAGCATCAACACCAACAGCAATATCAACACCAGCATCAACACCAACACCAACACCAGCATCAACACCAACACCAAACAGCAATACCAACACCAACACAAAACCAACACCAGCATCAATACCAACACCATTACCAACACCAACACCAGCATCAACAGCAACACCAACACCAACATCAGCATCAACACCAACACCAGCATCAACACCAACACCAACACCAACACCAGCATCAACACCAACACCAACACCAGCATCAACACCAACACCAATACCAACACCAACACCAACAACAATACCAACAGCAACACCAACACCAGCATCAACACCAATACCCACACCAGCATTAGGACCAACACCAATACCAACAACATCACCAACACCAATACCAACGCCAACACCAACATCAATACCAACACCAATAACAACACCAGCATCAACACCAAAACCAATACCAACACCAATATCAACACCAATATCCACACCAACACCAATACCAACACCAACACCAACATCAATACCAATACCAACACCAACACCAGCATCAGCATCAACAACAACACCAACACCAGCATCAACACCAACACCAACACCATCATCAACACCAACACCATCACCAACACCAGCATCAACACCAACACCAATACCAACACCAGCATCAACACCAACACCCACACCAGCATCAACACCAACACCAATGCCAACACTAACACCAACAGCAATACCAACAGCAACACCAACACCAGCATCACCACCAATACCAACACCAGCATTAAGACCAACACCAATACCAACACCATCACCAACACCAATACCAACGCCAACACAAACATCAATACCAACACCAATAACAACACCAACATCAACACCAACACCAATATCAACACCAATATCAACACCAACATCAACATCAATACCAATACCAACACCAACACCATCAACACCACCAACACCAATACCAACACCAACATCAATACCAGCACCAACACCAACACCAACATCACCACCAACAGCAACTCCAATTCCAATACTAACACCAACACCAATACCAACACCAGCATCAACATCAACACCAACACCAACACCAGTACCAACACCAACACCAATACCAGCATCAACACCAACACCAACATCAATTCCAATACCAACACCAACATCAACAACATCACCAACACCAACATCAACACCAACACCAACACCAGCATCAACACCAACACCAACACCAATTCCAATACCAACACCCTCACCAATAACAACAGCAACACCAACACCAGCATCAACACCATCAGCAATACCAACACCAACACCAACACCAATTCCAATACCAACACCAACACCAGCATCAACAGCAACACCAACATCAGCATCAACGCCAACACCAGCATCAACACCAACACCAGCATCAACATCAACACCAACACCAACACCAACATCAGCATCAACACCAACACCAGCATCAACACCAACACCAATGCCAACACCAACAGCAACACCAATTCCAATACTTACACCAACACCAATACCAACACCAATACCAATACCAACACCAACACCAGCATCAGCATCAACAACAACACCAACACCAGCATCAACACCAACACCAACACCATCATCAACACCAACACCATCACCAACACCAGCATCAACACCAACACCAATACCAACACCAGCATCAACACCAACACCCACACCAGCATCAACACCAACACCAATGCAAACACTAACACCAACAGCAATACCAACAGCAACACCAACACCAGCATCACCACCAATACCAACACCAGCATTAAGACCAACATCATCACCAACACCAATACCAACGCCAACACAAACATCAATACCAACACCAATAACAACACCAGCATCAACACCAACACCAATATCAACACCAATATCAACACCAACATCAACATCAATACCAATACCAACACCAACACCAACAACACCACCAACACCAACATCAATACCAGCACCAACACCAACACCAACATCACCACCAACAGCAACTCCAATTCCAATACTAACACAAACACCAATACCAACACCAGGATCAACATCAACACCAACACTAAAACCAGTACCAACACCAACACCAATACCAGAATCAACACCAACACCAACACAAGTTCCAATACCAACACCAACATCAACAACATCACCAACACCAACATCAACACCAACACCAACACCAGCATCAACACCAACACCAACACCAATTCCAATACCAACACCCTCACCAATACCAACAGCAACACCAACACCAGCATCAACACCATCAGCAATACCAACACCAACACCAACACCAATTCCAATACCAACACCAACACCAGCATCAACAGCAACACCAACATCAGCATCAACGCCAACACCAGCATCAACACCAACATCAGCATCAACATCAACACCAACACCAGCATCAACACCAACACCAATGCCAACACCAACAGCAACACCAATTCCAATACTTACACCAACACCTATACCAACACCAGCATCAACATCAACACCAACGCCAACACCAGTACCAACACCAACACCAATGCCAGCACCAACACCAACACCAACACCAACATCAGCATCAGCATCAACACCAACACCAGCATCAACACCAACACCAATGCCAACACCAACACCAACACCAATACCTACAGCAACACCAACACCAGCATCAACACCAATACCAACACCAGCATTAGGACCAACACCAATACCAACACCAGCCTCAACACCAACACCAGCATCAATACCAACACCAACACCAGCATCAACACCAACACCAACATCAACACCAACACCAACAGCAATACCAACAGCAACACCAACACCAACACCAGCATTAACACCAACACCAATACCAACACCAACACCAACATCAACACCAACACCAACACCAGCATCAACACCAACACCAACACCAATTCCAATACCAACACCAACACCAATACCAACAGCAACACCAACACCAGCATCAACACCATCAGCAATACCAACACCAACACCAACACCAATTCCAATACCAACACCAACACCAACACCAGCATCAACAGCAACACCAACATCAGCATCAACGCCAACACCAGCATCAACACCAACACCAGCATCAACATCAACACCAACACCAACACCAACATCAGCATCAACACCAACACCAACACCAGCATCAACACCAACACCAATGCCAACACCAGCATCAACATCAACACCAACACCAACACCAGTACCAACACCAACACCAATACCAGCACCAACACCAACACCAACACCAATTCCAATAACAACACCAACATCAACAACAACAACAACACCAATACCAACACCAGCATCAACGCCAGCATCAACACCAACCCCAGCATCAACACCAACACCAATGCCAATACTAACACCAACACCAATACCAACAGCAACACCAACACCAGCATCACCACCAACACCAACACCAACACCAACTTCAGCATCAACACCAACACCAGCATCAGCATCAACACCAACAGCAACACCAGCATCAACACCAACACCAACATCAACAGCAACACCAACACCAGCATCAACATCAACACCAACACCAACACCAGCATCAACACCAGCATCAACACCAACACCACCATCAACACCAACACCAATGCCAACACTAGCACCAACACCAATACCAACAGCAACACCAACACCAGCATCACCACCAATACCAACACCAGCATTAAGACCAACACCAACATCAACACCAACACCAACACCAATACCAACACCAGCATCAACACCAACACCAACATCAGCATCAACACCAACACCAGCATCAACACCAACAGCAACACCAACACCAGCATCAACACCAACACCAACACCAATACCAACACCAGCATCAACATCAACACCAACACCAACACCAGTACCAACACCAACACCAATACCAGCATCAACACCAACACCAACACCAATTCCAATACCAACACCAACATCAACAACATCACCAACACCAACATCAACACCAACACCAACACCAACACCAACACCAATACCAACACCAGCATCAACATCAACACCAACACCAACACCAGTACCAACACCAACACCAATACCAGCATCAACACCAACACCAACACCAATTCCAATACCAACACCAACATCAACAACATCACCAACACCAACATCAACACCAACACCAACACCAACACCAACACCAATTCCAATACCAACACCCTCACCAATACCAACAGCAACACCAACACCAGCATCAACACCATCAGCAATACCAACACCAATTCCAATACCAACACCAACACCAACACCAGCATCAACAGCAACACCAACATCAGCATCAACGCCAACACCAGCATCAACACCAACACCAGCATCAACATCAACACCAACATCAGCATCAACACCAACACCAACACCAGCATCAACACCAACACCAATGCCAACACCAACACCAACACCAATTCCAATACTTACACCAACACCTATACCAACACCAGCATCAACATCAACACCAACACCAACACCAGTACCAACACCAACACCAATACCAGCACCAACACCAACACCAACACCAATTCCAATAACAACACCAACATCAACAACAACACCAACACCAGCATCAACACCAGCATCAACACCAACGCCAGCATCAACACCAACACCAACACCATGCCAATACTAACACCAACACCAATACCAACAGCAACACCAACACCAGCATCACCACCAACACCAACACCACCACCAACTTCAGCATCAACACCAACACCAGCATCAGCATCAACACCAACAGCAACACCAGCATCAACACCAACACCAACATCAACACCAACACCAACGCCAGCATCAACATCAACACCAACACCAACACCAGCATCAACACCAGCATCAACACCAACACCAGCATCAACACCAACACCAATGCCAACACTAGCACCAACACCAATACCAACAGCAACACCAACACCAGCATCACCACCAATACCAACACCAGCATTAAGACCAACACCAACATCAACACCAACACCAACACCAATACCAACACCAGCATCAACACCAACACCAACATCAGCATCAACACCAACACCAGCATCAACACCAACAGCAACACCAACACCAGTACCAACACCAACACCAATACCAGCATCAACACCAACACCAACACCAATTCCAATACCAACACCAACACCAACACCAACACCAACACCAGCATCAACACCAACACCAACACCAATTCCAATACCAACAGCAACACCAACACCAGCATCAACACCATCAGCAATACCAACACCAACACCAATTCCAATACCAACACCAACACCAGCATCAACAGCAACACCAACATCAGCATCAACGCCAACACCAGCATCAACACCAACACCAGCATCAACACCAACACCAACACCAGCATCAACACCAACACCAACACCAGCATCAACACCAACACCAATGCCAACACCAACAGCAACACCAATTCCAATACTTACACCAACACCAATACCAACACCAACACCAACATCAATACCAACAACAATACCAACACCAGCATCAACAACAACACCAACACCAGCATCAACACCAACACCAACACCATCATCAACACCAACACCAACACCAACACCAGCATCAACACCAACACCAATACCAACACCAGCATCAACACCAACACCCACACCAGCATCAACACCAACACCAATGCCAACACTAACACCAACAGCAATACCAACAGCAACACCAACACCAGCATCACCACCAATACCAACACCAGCATTAAGACCAACACCAATACCAACACCATCACCAACACCAATACCAACGCCAACACTAACACCAACACCAATAACAACACCAGCATCAACACCAACACCAATACCAACACCAACATCAACACCAACATCAACATCAATACCAATACCAACACCAACACCATCAACACCACCAACACCAATACCAACACCAACATCAATACCAGCACCAACACCAACACCAACATCACCACCAACAGCAACTCCAATTCCAATACTAACACAAACACCAATACCAACACCAGCATAAACATCAACACCAACACCAACACCAGTACCAACACCAACACCAATACCAGCATCAACACCAACACCAATTCCAATACCAACACCAACATCAACAACATCAACAACACCAGCATCAACACCAACACCAACACCAATTCCAATACCAACACCCTCACCAATACCAACACCAACACCAACACCAGCATCAACACCATCAGAAATACCAACACCAACACCAACACCAATTCCAATATCAACACCAACACCAGCATCAACAGCAACACCAACATCAGCATCAACGCCAACACCAGCATCAACACCAACATCAGCATCAACATCAACACCAACACCAACACCAACATCAGCATCAACACCAACACCAACACCAGCATCAACACCAACACCAATGCCAACACCAACACCAACACCAATTCCAATACTTACACCAACACCTATACCAACACCAGCATCAACATCAACACCAACACCAACACCAGTACCAACACCAACACCAATACCAGCACCAACACCAACACCAACACCAATACCAATAACAACACCAACATCAACAACAACACCAACACCAATACCAACACCAGCATCAACACCAACCCCAGCATCAACACCAACACCAATGCCAATTCTAACACCAACACCAATACCAACAGCAACACCAACACCAGCATCACCACCAACACCAACACCAACTTCAGCATCAACACCAACACCAACACCAACACCAATACAAACACCAGCATCAACATCAACACCAACACCAACACCAGTACCAACACCAACACCAATACCAGCATCAACACCAACACCAACACCAATTCCAATACCAACACCAACATCAA